>NW_026622775.1:22151515-22454545 GCF_023065955.2 Ursus arctos
AACATTTTTTGTGTTTCTGTCAGTTTAACATAACCTAGATTCTTCTTACATATAGAATAAGTTAGGGTAATTAACTTATCCAGAGGTTTAAGAGAGTCTCTGCCCTTTCCTTCACGTGAGAAGCGAAAAGCAAGTGTTAGAGTGGATCTTAATCTGGGGGAGTATGTATGGGAGGAGTGTGAGCATGAGACAAAATCACCCTCTTCAGAGAAAGAGCTAGTCCAGGGACCTGCGCCATGCTGTTTCTGGCACCTAAAGGCCAGTGGTCCAGGTCCCGCCCATTGCCCAGAGATCACTCCTGTTTCTATGCCATTTCTATCCTATTTCTATCCCATTATAGGTTGTACAAGGATAGTCATTATATGTGTAAATATGCTTGAAAAACAGCTCACAATGCTTTTAAGACTACCTTAATACATAGATAAGGATATTTTAAGGAACACAGAGAAATTCTGTTTAGTGTTTTCATGTTGATTGGACAAAGATCATAGAAGCAATGCATACAAAGGGGAAAGTATGTTTTCACATATGTCCTTATGCACATACTTTAAGACCTTTCCATCCTACACTATCTTATCCTATCTCTCCAGTGTCATCATATGTGATGCTTTCCTTTGTTGCTCTGTTTTTACTTTTCTTCACCCAGTGAACTCCAGTGCCTCCTTTTAATATAAGCTCGATTGTCACTTTTCAGATGCCTCCGTGACCTCTCTGAGCACTTCAAACAGTCATGTTATCTACGCTATTTCTGTTGCAGCACTTACCACGGTAGTTATTTTTACATTATTTCTGTAATTGCCTGATTACTGACTGTCTGTCTCATAAGACTATAAGCCACATGGGGGAGGAGGTGTTAATCTGTGTTCAGGCACCTTTGTGTAATCTGACACTAGCACAGTGCTTCACACGTGGTAGCACTCAACAGATATTTGTTCAAGGAATAATGAAAGCAAGTCACTGTGGTGGTCATCTAATATACTCCTCTTTTTCCAACCATTCAAAATTCTGTGAGATAAGTAGCTACATCTTCATTTTCAAAATGAGGACTGGTTAAAAGATTTGCTCCAAATCTCACACTCGTAGATGGTGGAGCTGGATTGAATCCATGTTTATCTGACTTCAAAGCCTGTGGTCTTCCCATTACATGCCTCTGCTTCACCATAGACTAAAAGAAATGCTTTAATTTTGAGGGAGTTAATAATGCATGGGACCTGAATTGAATATAATTTTATGCTGTTCTGCTCTAGAAGAATTTTTTATTATCCAGCTGTAGCTTTGTGCCTTCATCTCTTATCAAGAAGAGGTAATTATCTTCATTAGTAGGCAACTCCTTTACTCCCATATAACTTTGATACAGTTGGTAAAACTCTATTTTCTTTACTCCTTGCTCCCTATGAACTACTATCTTCAAAGACTGTCAAAGTTTGCAACCAGATGGTCAACTATGATTCACTCTAAGTTCCTCCGCAGAGATGCGACGCATCGTCAGGTCCATCAGCAAACAGTAACATATGAAAACATATTGTCTCATCTTTAGTAGCTCCAAATGTCGCTTCCACATTTGTTATTCCATTCTTGTTCCTAATTAAAGAAAGCTCATTTCCAATTCTTCTGACTAATATCTACCATTTCAATAATGCCCTTTATGTTTATCCTAGAATATTCGTTGTTGCCTTGTTAACGCAGTTGTTTTCAAATGAAGTGTTAACTAACAAAGTCCTTTCTTGACTTTTCTATGGTCTGTCATTATTTATTTCTATCTGGCATCCTCTTCTATCTTATGCTGTGATTCCACTCTGGACTCATATACAGTAACATCTGCCATCTGAAACTTGATGGGAGTTTTTACCTTTCAAAGCTCTTTATCACACTTGAGCTGTCTACTTCTGCTGCCAATCTGAGTGGTATCTTTCCTGCAGCTCCCAGTCACTGTCCCCTTTTCCATCTTTCTTCTCCGGGCTGTTTATCTCACACACTCAGCCTGCCCCACTCTGCTCAGGTTCGATGAAGTCTAATACCTCTCATGTCATTCATTTTGCTTTCATATTCATTGAGCTTCTTAAGAAGATCAGCTCGTCTCTGTGATTTAATATCTAGTTCTTAATTTTATACCTAAAAGATAATACTCAAAGAAAATCATTCTTACCTTCTCTGCTCTGTGTTTGAAAGGCATTTGATCCTATCATAGTGAAATTGATTTGCATTTTGAATTTGTTGCCATTTAAAATAAATTAAAATTTTGTCTTAGCTTATAATCAGATTATAGTAGCAGCATGAATCCACCTGACTTTAAAAATCTGGAAAGAGCCATTTGCTTGAATAATAGGTCAACTCAAGTAATATCACTTTGAATGTATATTCTAGGGCTGGTACCGGTGTTTCTGTGATAATGACACTGCTGCTGAAAATTAAAGGATCAGACCATGAAAAAAATTCCTTTCATAGGAGCGTTAAATTCTAGGGAGGATGTGGCTTTTCTTTAAAAAGTGGATGGCAAGAAATCAGATGTATTTGCTTTTAGTGCTCAGAAAATGGGATGGGAGGTGAAGGTGAGTGCCAGGGTGCCCCTATTATTGCTCCCACAGGCTTGGGTTGTTTATGAGGCAATCAGTGTCACAATACGGGACATTCAAAAATCTGGTAACAAAGTCCTATTAAAGTCACAGAAATTAACTTGATTTAAATGCCACACAGAATTTACTAGATATAAAACAAGATCAAAAAGGTGTTCAAGTTATGTCTACTGAGAATGAGAAGATGGGCCTAAATATATTTTTCCTATCATTTAAATGCACACTTTTTAGTGGAAAGCTTCTTTCTAAGGAAAATAAATATATTTGCTAAAAATATTTGTGAAATGAAAATGGAAGACACTGATGAAATCAAGTAGAGATTAGATGATCTTGTTAAATATGAATTCGGTCAACACAGATTTAATAGAATAATATTTTGGACTTTTTCAATAGAAAAATAGTAAAGTACTGAATTGTACTAATAAACTATATTAATATAAGAACACTCACTGTTTTCTGTATTGATCAGCCAAGGTGAAATTTGATCATAAATACAAATCAAATGAGTTCTACATTTCAAAATTGGACAATGATAAAGTAGAGAATGCAAAAAGAGATGACCAAGATTGTATACAATATAGAAAACATGTTTTGACTATTTGTTCGTGCAAAAAATTCATCTAGCTCCCTGCCAGAGATATTAGAGATACAATGGCAAATGGGACAAACAGGGCCCCCACCTTCTAGAAGAAATGAGAAATCAGACAAGTGAAAATCAGGATAAGGTGATTAATGATATGGAAGGGAGAGTAGAGAAAATGAAGAGAACATATAAAAAGGAGCCGAATCAAGCTTAGGGTGGGAATAGATGGTGTGTGGAAGTACCAGAGTATGAAAGAAAGGTGTACATTGTTCTCTGTAGAAGGCTTAGCAGATCAGAGAAAGCATGGTGCTATGAGGAACTGAAAGTCAGGAAGTTTGATGAGTAATTTCAAGGGAGAAGAGGAGGAAAGATAGAGCAGAAAGAGTAGTGGGGCCAGATAGGGAGGGTTTTATAAGCCAGACGTTGGAGCTTGCGTTTACACCTAGGAACAATGGGACAGGCCTTGGCACAGCACAGCTCCAGGGAGTTGTGTTCACTCTGTAGTCTACCTAAATAACAACCTACAGAGTGGTGTAGCACACCGCCTGTGCAACTACTTGCATTGATCCCAGATGGGAAGGGCTTTCATAGCTGCAAGCACACAAGTGGTGTAATTGCTTTGGGGTTTGTACTCATGTAAGAACATTCTAGTTGTTTTATGGAACATAGAATATATCCACTCATAAATTAACTTGTATTACGTAGAATTTATGTGCCAGGAACTGATCTACTTATTATAGGATTCAGCAGTCAGTAGTATAGTCAAGGGCCCCGAAACCATGGAACTTCCATTCTAGGATGGGGGAGGTGGAAATAATAATTTATCACTAAGTAAACAAAATAATTTCAAATGCTGCTATGAACAAAAGGAGTTAACATCTGAAGTTAGATTTGAAAGATCCAAAGGCATTAGCCATGTGAATCTGGAGGTCCGGGATGCAGGAAAAGCAGCATAAAGCTGGAGGCAGAAAGAAGCATCCTGGGTTAAAGCAAAGAAAAGAGGATGGGTGTGGCTAGAGAAAATCATGCAAGAAGGAAGGTGGAATTAGGAACTCAGAGGCAGGGTGGGTCCAGCCACAAGGGGCTCTATAGGGGTGGCTGAACGAACTGGATGTGTGGATACGTGCAACAGAAGACAAATTGAAAACAGTAAATATGTTCAAATATGCGGTGGTAATTCACTTTAAAAGGGAATTAAAACTAATTCTCTGTTGCTACACTCAGCCAAATTAGGTGTAATGGGTGGTTGTTAAAAGAGGGAAGATTTTGGTTCCACAAAATGCCCAAGTGTGAACGGAACTTTCTGTCATTTGAGATATTTTGCAGAATCGGTAGAAGGAACTTCTGCTCCATGTGAAAGGAAGGGATAGTTTGCCTCTAACGTCTCTTTCCACTAAAGCTATTAGTTCATTTGGGGAAAATAAGGTGCGCAAAGGTCTCCTAAACACAATTTCGGAAACTTTTGTCAGCTGTGGTTATTGACATATGTAGTTAAAATGTACCTGCAGAGGAGAAGGTAATAAGGGCCACTGTTTCTGGTTGTTCTGAATCCCTATTTTTTTTAAACACATTGGGCAGTAAGGCTTTGTTTGATGACTGCTTATAGATAACATAATTTTATCTTGTTTTCATAGGTCAGAGACAGAAAAAACGTTGCATTTTCCTACAAAAATACTATTTTGTTTTTTAAAAAGATTTTATTTATTTGAGAGAGAGAGGGACTGCATGCATGCCAGTGAGCATGAGCATGGGGGAGGGGCAGAGGGCGAGGGAAAGGCAGAGTCTCGGGGAGAATCTCAAGCAGACTCTGTGCTGAGCATGAGCTCCTCACAGTACCCTATCTCATGACCGTGAGATCATGACCGGAGCTGAAACCAAGAGTCGGACGATCAACCAACCGAGCCACCAAGGTGCCCCCCAAAATACTATCTTAATAGGATAACCATACTTTAGAACAGAAAAAAAAAAAAAAGGAAAAAACCCCAACACATTTTTAACATTCTCAAGTAAAAGCACTAAGGGATTTTGTTTCATTTTGTATTTTGAACCTCATATATTTAATCTATTTTTCTAGAATATGCACATAGCCTTTACATTTGTTAATATGTTCAAGAGGGAGCATGATAATCTTCCTAAGATTACATTTGTTTTACAGCTAGTAATATATTTTTAGTAGAGTTACACAGAATTTACATTTGGGGTTGTACATGGGTTGGCCATAAATGACTATTTCAAGCAATGGGTGCACAGGGAGAAGGATTAGCTCGCGTGTACTGAGTATTTCTTTATGGGCATACTTCAGTACCTTTCCACCAATTTTAGGATAAAGACAATAACTTTCATCTTGTCTTGAACAATCATACCTGCACTTGACCCCATGGCCTCTCTAGCCTCTTCTCACACAAAGCAGAGAAAGCATTATTCTAGCTTAGTTGAATTACTTGTTTTGTTAAAATTTATACACTAAGATATTTAAGTTTTTGGTAAGAATTTTATAAAATATAAAGATCTGAAGATTTAAATATCTTAATCAATCTTTCTGTCTCAGTGCAGCAAATAATTGAGATTATCTCCAGTGATTACAGAGCCTTTAGGATCCTGAGTCAGGAACGAGGAGGCATTCATAGATAGACTCCCTTTGCTTGTGTATTTTAAAAAGGACACTTGCCAATACTTTAATGTGGAGCTGTGAAAAGTTATGTATTCCCTACTTAAAATATTGTCTTGTATGAAATGACATTATATAGGTAGAAAACATGGCATTTTGACGTAATGCAAAAATAGTTCCTTCCGAAGGAATGGGTTCCTTAAGAATTTTGCAGACAGCAGAATTTCTTTAGGACTGATGGATTGTTTTTAATCATTTTAGTTTTCTGCTTTTGTAACTCCTGCTGCTCCATTTTTCAGAATTCATTTAGTTTTACATTAGCCTGTGTCCATTTAGTACAAGATGAGTATAACATTCTTTTGCCAGCTCATCAACTTTTAAAGGATTCATCTTCACTAATAAAACAAAGTGGAGGATTATGTCAATTAGCCAAAGAATTGGAGCAAAGAGTGAACTTTTCTTTATGCTTTTTTAAAAGGCATTTTGAGCTGGACTGCACTATTGCATTCAAACTGTAAACAATGAGCTTCTGGCTTTGGTAAAGTGTATTTTGTACTTCCCTTTACTGGCCTACAGTAGTCGGGAGAATCTCTCCATACCTAAGTGAAATATTGCCATAAAGTTTTCGTTGTTAATCTCATGCATTGAACTATGTTAAGGGAGCTCCCTGGTTTAAAAATTAACAAAATAAAACAAATAAACAAAACCTGAAACACCAATGTAAAACAAAACCCTTAAACCCAATTCTTTTATAGGCATAAGCAACGGCTAATTTATCCATTTAAATATTTACCTTGGTTTCTCTATCTTGACATTTAGATTATAGTTTTATATGTTTCCTTAAAATAATTCTGATTGCATTGTTCCACGTGCTATCATCTATACATTTTATTTCCTTTTGTTGTCTTGAATTTCTTAGATTGTAAAAGAAAGGAGGCAGGGGTCTTGCCTTTTGTACGATATGCAGCTTGCTGATATGAATTGATTATAGGGTTTTTTTGGTTTGTTTTCTTGAATAGTTGGGACTTGAATATAATCTTCATTGTCCATGAGAAAGTTTTCAAATGGATTTTCGCCCATGTAAAGTGAATAAGAGTCTATATTTGCCTGTCATATTCTTCTCTTTGTGAAAAATTTCAGCTTTTAAAAATTAAATCATGGAAGAAGGTTGCATAGATTCGTGCTCCCTGTGCTAAAATTATGTTAGAAATGAAAAGTGCCTGAAAACAGAGATAATACAATGCAAATTGGTCTTCGCATGTCATTAACCTGACATCTATGATGTGCCTTGCTCAATTTCAATATTTAATAAGTGTCCAATTTCTTAAATATGAATAAAAATTAGAAACAATAACAAGTAAGTTACTTTTCAATAAATAGACATGTCCTCACTGATTTAAGAACAGTAATTGGGTGTAGCACATTAACTGAGTGGCCTAGAGCAATTTTATAATAATCTTCCAAGAGCTTAGGAAAAAAAATCAACACTTTATTACTTTTAACACACTGCAGTTACTGCTTCTCTTAATTCATTTTAGTGAGCTGTCAATAAATTGCACTCCATTAGATGCTGAATTTAATTAGCTCCAGGGTCACAATTTATGTGATTTCTAAGTTGTGTGCTATTTACAATGTCTAGTAAATGTTACCTATGGCAACATAAATATATTTAATCTATAGCCAGTAGTGGACAATTATTTTTCATTCCTCCGGTATTGAGCATTCAATAGTGCTGTTTCTGATTATTTTCTGGACTCTTTTTCTATGTTATGTGGGAATGGGGCTAGCTATGTAATTTGTGATTCCTAATGCAAAATGAAAACACAAGGCCTCAGAGTTTTAAGGCGACAACAGTGGAGAATGAGGGCAGGGTGCTTTTGAGCTTAGTGTCTTGGAAGACTACATGAGTTGTATACATCCATGAAGCTAGCCCTCTGTGCAAGTGTAAAATAATTAAATTAAACATAATATTTAATATGCAAAATTACATTCTTGGTCAATACTGTGGCTGAATGAATAAAAGAATCAGAGATCGGCTACTATTTATAAAGGCAGGAAGTCTGCCTTCTCTGACTTTAAGAAGAATTGACTTAGGCGTGTGACCTCACCAGAAGTAGTCCTTAGGAAAAGATGGATTATGCTTTGTTCTAAAGATCTGTATCCCAAACTAGTAGAATTCGGCACCACAGGGTATTTTTGAGTTTGCATATCCTATTCTGAATCAAGGGCCTATTCCAGATAATTGAAGTTTTCTTTGGAATTGTGATGTGGTGAGAAATTCTGGCTGTCTGCCTACTCTCCATTCTTCTGTCCTTTTTTTGGTGCTAGAAAGCTGGCAAATGCTACGCTGAAAACCTGCATTTACACCCTCCCTGAAGACATGTGTGACCGGTACATTTTAAGTAAAGTCCCTGTGCTGTTTTCTTTCTCCCCATCTGTAACAATGGTGAAGTCTGAAGTTCCAGCAGTGATTTTTGAACCATGCAGCAGCCTTGAGGATGGTAAACACAATTCATGGCGGAACAAAAAGGCAAAATCATCCTGCTTTCTTGATGACTTGAAAGAGACTCTAAACTAGCCCAGAATTGCCTGCATGAATGAATAGCACCCTCACTTATTGAAATTTCTGCAGCACAATTTTTTAGTTGCAGTACAAGTTTGACTGATAGAGGACAAAACATTTCTTCGTGTGTGTGTGTGTTTGTGTGTGTGCGTGTGTGTGTGTGTGTGTGTGTTCTACTAGAGCCTACTTTGGTTGTGGTAATAACATGTGAATTTAAAGCACCTATATGATAACATAAAACAAAAGTTATGACAGACAAAACTTCACTTCATTTTTGAGATTGTCTTTTAAAATCTGACGATTGTTTCCTTTGCTTGTTCTGCACGGTTTGATTGGAGTTTTTATATTTTGCTTTCTGTTTCTGTGGGTGGTTGTCCATTTTCTTGGTGTCTTGCAACTTGTTGCAGAATACTCTAGTATTTGTTCGTTCACTTAAGCAGTGTGCCATACTAGTGAGAAAAACAATACGATATGGCCTCTTCCCTGAAATAACTCATAGCTTAATGAGAGATCAAACATGTAAAAATAGACTATAAAGTTCAACCTGGTAAGAGATACAAAGGAAGGGGAAATAATATGGGTCTCTGATTCTACTGAGGCAAATGTCTACACACGTTCTGGGAAATTAAGGAGGGCTAAAAATATCCACTCAGAGAAATAACTTGCAGACCTGGAATTCTATGTCCCTTAGGCTCACTGCTAAGTAGATAAAACTTTGTTCTTTGACTTTTTCCATCCTAAGGAATAAGTATGTTAGACTGAGTTCATGTACCATGTCCCCCTACATAAAATCTAAGAAGAAGTTTTAGATCTTAAAAATTAAGCTCTATATTTAAAAAAAAAGGTAGAATTCCTTTATTTCATGAAATGGAGAAGGGGCCATAAATATTAGTAACTTGCATTTTCTGGAGTAAAACCTATAGATTACACTTGCCAGAAGGTGACATTAGTTTTGAAGTCACTGTTGCCTAGGGAGTATTTGGTTACACTCTAAATTTCATAGTGTATCTGCCATTCATTCACTTTCGATATTTTAGTGGAGTCGTGTCCAGCTGAGATAATACATTTCTTTCTCAACAGGAGTCTGTAGTAGACTGCTGAAAAGTATAATTTCACATATGTATGTTAAAAAAAAACAAACAAACAAAAAAAGGAAAGCAAAGCTGCATTTGATAAGAAAGTGGGCTAGTGCAGGCTTCAAAATAGATAGAGGATGTAGCCTTTATCAGTAGATAAAACTTCAGTAGCTACCACCCTCTTAATTTA
This sequence comes from Ursus arctos, assembly GCF_023065955.2. Classification (NCBI taxonomy): domain Eukaryota; kingdom Metazoa; phylum Chordata; class Mammalia; order Carnivora; family Ursidae; genus Ursus; species Ursus arctos. The sequence goes on from NW_026622775.1 coordinate 22,161,109, forward strand.
AAAAAGCAAAAGATTTATGATTTCAAAACACTTCTGGATGCATGGAGTATTGAAAAGCAAGTCAAATAATGCAACCTACTCAGAGGTTCAAATTCAAAAGTACAGCAAACGAACTAAAATAATAAATACTTAACCTATATGCCGAACACCTAAAGTGTTGTAAAAAACTTTTTTTGTGGCTATATCTATGTACACACACACGCACACACACACACACACACACACACACACACACACACAAGCATTCACTGTATACATATGCTAGAAAACTTGGAAAACACAAAACATGAGAAAGAAAATTTAAAAAAAAATGATAACTAATCCATGATCTAGAAATAAAATTCTTTGAATAATCAGTTATTTTTAATGGGTCAATATAAATAAATCCTTATAAATATGAATATATATATATTTACAACACTATGATCTAATGGTATATAGGTTAACTCTAATGAAAGTTGATAATTCAGTTTTTTTTTTCCTTTTTTAACACTTTGGTAGAGTTCCAGGAACAAATAAGGCATATGCAATCTGAACATATACTCCTTTTTTTCCTCTACTTCCAGCCCTAATAAACTCACTGCCCCTGAGCTTCATGGTAGTTTCTGCCTTCAGGGGGATAAGTATAGCAAGTGAAGCCTGGATTTTGGTGGAGTTACATGGAGAGAACTGGTTACTGGAAGCCTTGATAGAAGTATAGAAGATGGATCATCATGGAAAAGTATTGGTTCTCAGAGAATTGTAGAAATCATAGGGACATGAACATATCTGGTCTCTGAGCACAAAGCCACCCAGGGCATGGTTGATCAAGGGAGACCAGAGAGGATTCTTTGGGAGGGTTCAGAGAAGCCAGAATACCTGCCTTATTATTCACACTATTGGCCCATAAGGGAAGTGATTGTTTTGTCTCCCAGCCCCTGTGGAACTCTTGTTGCCTAGTAACAATAATTATACCTGCAACCTGGAGCTCAGCCTGATAAGTTACAACCCATCTAAAATGGAAAACTCTCAGAAAGAGTGATCATTTTGGTCAGAATAACATTTACCCAGCAAAATGGCACTGCAGCATGAGATGAACAACCACTTGAATGACATATAGTAACAAAAGTACATAAGGAAAAGAAAATTTCACACCTAAAATAAAATAGAATAAAATAAAATAAAATAAATGCTTAGAATGAAAATGTGATTTGTCATCCAAACAATTTAATAGTTGATTTGAAGATATGATAGTCACTTGATATCTGAATCAGTGGCCTGAATCAAATGAGGTGCAAGAAATAGCTCCAAGATAAAGGCAAATTATATAGAGGTAGGAATCATGAGAAAAGAAAAAGAAAAAAAAAATGACATGAAAGATAGATTCCTGGTGACCTAACAAGCAGTTAACAATTAACATAGTTCCAGGAGGAAAAAAGGAATAAATGTTAGAAGCAATAACAAAGAAGTGATAGAAGAAAATTTTCCTGAGGTAAGGAGAGATCTGATACCCCTTAATTAGAGATGTTTACCAACCTTCAGACTGAACTGAAGAGAAATGGTACGCACTTGGGTATAACCTGCTAAATTCCTTGCATGCTAATGAGAAAGAAAAAAATATTGAACTTTTAGGTAAATAGAAAAAGAATAACGTAAACTGGCATTGGACTTCTCATTTGCAGCCCTGGAAGGTAGAATACTAAGAGCAAAGGGTCTGCAATCCAAGAATCCTTCTATGCTAACTTGCCAGGAAAAAAAAAATGAAGATATGTAACAATTCAGAAAATACATCCATATAAATCCATTGAAGAAAATACTTGAGGAAGAGTCTTTGGGTCAACTAAAAAAAATGTGAACTAGAAAAAGACTTCAAGATATGAAAGAAGAGAAAACAGTGAACAACCAATCTTTCTCTCTCACCCTCTTTTAATAATGGAAGTTAAATAAATAGGATACACTAAGAATATATCTGTCCTAAATAAGGACTCTTGTAACAAAAGGGATATGTAGTAAGAGACCTTCTGATATTGATACATGCCTAAAAGTACTAAGTAATTTCACCAAACCTATGCATTAGTAATGACTTGAAGGTCAGAGAGCGGAGTGACAAAAACATACTACCTCATTTTTAGAGGTGAAGAGGCTGAGAAAATAGCAGAAGAGAGAAAAGGTGAAAATTGCCTAAGTGTTTCATCATAATCTGGTGAGAGAAAATGAAAGGCTTGGTGGTAAAATGGTCAACTTTTTTTTTTTTTTAAAGTAGACTCCATGCTAGTTCAATGCCAGGCTTGCAGTTACACACTGAGAGCAAGACTTGAGTTGATATCAAGAGTCAAATGTTTAACCAACTGGCCACCCAGACACCCCTAATATGATCTATCTTGATGAGAGAGATGGACATTTTGTATTCAATGAATAACTGTAAAATATGTATTTTATTACTAGATCTGGGGAAATAATTTACTTAAGAAAAATGGAAAGACTAGCAGTGAAGTTAAAAAATAAAAGGAAAAGAAAAAAGAGAAAATAACAGTGTAAAATAAATAAACACAGAATGAAGATTAAGAACTAAATTCAAGTGCATATAAATATACCTCAATGTATGGCTTAATTCTATCACTCTTCAAACATTCGAAGTTCCTGAAATACATTTATCAAGTTTTCCTACAACTGGAAAGCCAGTAAAATATTTGTAGAGTTATTACAGATTCAGAAAATAATGTACCTTAATTGGTGTTATAGAAAATAAATGTTAGAATGGTATGGGTTATTAGTATTTTTATGTATATGTATTAAGATATTTATGTATGATTCTATTCTAGAATCTCGATTTCTGGACTTTATCCAGAATGATTGGTTTCTTATTAGCATTGGAAACATATAAATGACTGGATCCTGGATTGCTAGAAAGTTCTCTATTAACATTAGTAGTATTACACTGTTAAAAGGTGTCATTGGTCAAATTTTCCTAAAGCATATGATAAAAACAAAATAAATCTCTATTGAAGTGATAAAAGGTCTATTGGTTTGGCAAAAACAAAACAAAACAAACAAACAAAAAAAACCCCAAACAAACCACTGTCCAAAATTATTCTTCATAATAAATGGAAATAAATACGTTTTACTTTTTAAAAGTTTATTTATTTACTTTTAAGATTTTATTTTTCAGCAGTCTCTACACCCAACATGGAGCTTGAATTCACACCCCCAAAATTATAAGTTACATGCTCTTCCAACTGAGCCAGCCAGGAGCCCCTACTTTTTTTTTCTTTAGACAAAATTTTATCAGAAAGTCCAGGAATATTATATGTTCAAGTTTGCACCTACTTATAACTTCAAAGTAGATTTCTATAATCTTATGAATACTTAGATGTAAAAAAGGACAGAGCATGAATCTTTCTTGTATTGTTGAGCTCAAGTAGTAAAATTTTGAAAATCTCCAGGAAAATAGTTTCTTTGATATTAATCTTAGTGTATATTCTGGAACCATTTAACGAGGCAATAAAAAACAAGCAAATAAAATGTATAACAGAAGGATAGAAACTGCACAAACAAAATTCTTGATTTAGCCGCAATATTTTAATTCCTAAAGTTTCACTGACTTAGAGCTGTAGACTCTAAAGGAATCTAGAGGATACTCATAGGTGCCTGTTTTTGGAATTTATTTCCTTCCAAGTTGACAACTTTATATTTGTTTACACCTTCACTATTTATAGAGCGTTTTTACGTATTTCATTTTCAGAATAATTTTATTAAGTTAGGTTAAAAATTACTAGCCTCTTTCTACAAGGAGAGAAAGGAATGGAGACTTTATCCACCACCATTACATATCCAGTGACAAAATCAGGACATGGAACCCAGGTGTCCTGAATTCTCATCGTGTATGTTACCCACACCAATTTGATTTTATCTTGAATATGAGGGAAAGATCAATTATTTTTTATCTGTTTGTATTAACTTAGTTTTTATTCAGATTTTATGCACACACATATTTAAATACTCATCTTCCACTTCTAAAAAAAATGGTTTTGTTTATTCAGACCCTTCCAACAAAGTATTTTAACACGATTTTTATGGAGTTCAAGACTAATAATCAGTATGGTAAAGACATTTTGTTGGCTGAATGAATGGTTTTGTTTGTTTTGGGAAGTGAAGGAACAGATTATGTATCACAAATTTATCAGAGGACAAAAAAAGTGGTCAGTTGTAAGTATAAGCAGTTTTGCCTGAGATGCAGTTGGAAGGAAAGTGGTGAAGGTGTAGAAGACATATGTACTGTCTTAATATCTTTCTTGAAATATTTATGTCACTTTCCTGGATTTCAATTCCTGAAGCAGAATTACTTGTATAACACTTATTTTGTCAACAATAATAATAGCCAAAAATGACTGACATTTCAAATATTTTGTCCAAATTGCACACAAAAAATACTGGTTCCTTTACAGCAGGTTTTCCCTTCGCAATTACCACTGCAAAGTCAGTGACTATATTCAAAGGACATTTGTCCAACCACTGCCATCTACCACCTTAGAAAAGAATTTTGGGGGCACCTGGGTGGCAGTCAGTTGAGCATCTTTCTCTTGGTCAGGGTCCTGGGATCGGCGGGGAGCCTGCTTCTCCCTCTCCCTCTCTCCTGCTGATGCTCTCTCTTGTTCTCTCTCTCATATAAATAAATAAAATCTTAAAAAAAAAAAAGAAAATAATTTTTAGAAAATTACTTATGATTTTAGGTCATAGGTTTGGATTTCACCACCAAAATATCACCTGTGGAAATGCAAATAGTTCACAGAATTTAACCAACATAAAATGCTTATTTAAAAGAAAGGGAATATCGATATTTCTTTCTGAAAACAAATATTTATCTGCAAAAAACAGGGTATTCATTTTCTCAAGATCTATCTTCTCTGAACAAAGTAAATGGGAACAGACCAAAATATCTTTTCTACCCAGAATATTATCTGAGTAGCAAAAAGAATTTATAGATTTTTAACTGTTAATCTCCAAAGAAACATGAAAATGTTAGATGATGATGTGGTTACAAATTCTACTCTAACCTATAAATGTCTTGGGAATTAAAAGAAAAAAAAACCTGATTCACCTCTACCCTCAATAGCATAATATTTTTGTAACCCATCCTTGCCCAATATTAAATTAAAAACTGAAATCCAGAGTGTGCTGGAGACACAAAGGACATACAGATACATACAGCTTCTACGAAACAGACAAGCACAGTGGCATTTTAAAGCCAAACTTTATGTATGTGGGTTAGAAATGAAGGAATGTAAATACTCTGTTCTAATTTGCATCCATTTGGAAATCAGAAATGGAACCTCATAAATTTCATATTCAATGATACATAAATATCATAGGTTAGAGGACACATTTTCAATGCAATGTTATGCTCTAAAAGTGAAATTCACTGAAGCTGGTGAAATGAATAGAGTTAATGCCCCAGGTATTAAACTGGAGATATAATCTATAGATATTTAAAGTGGACTCTAAATAGCCCATGATATTTTCTGCAGAATATGTATGCAAGTCTCTAAATGTGGCAGCAGTATTATGTTCAATTTTCCTCTGAGTTTCAAACAGACCTCCAGAGTTGAGGCGGCAAAGCATTTTCCTAGAAATTCAAGACGCCAGTCATCTTCAGACAGTCACTGCTTCTTGAAGAACGTCAGCCCTGTCGCCATTTCTTCACGTTTCAGTGTCTTTTCTCCCCTCACCCCCTTCATCCCCCGGAGTTATGTCAGCAGAGCTTTGAGAAATAAGCAGATGAGTTGCCACTGAGTACGGGAAAGATAGAGTTGCGCTTATCTCTAACACTAGTGGTCTAATATCCCCCCTCCATGGTGTCTGATAAGACTTCACAGTTATACATTGTCCTCATGGTACACAAAACGAAGGCTACCTGAAACATGGCCTGAGTGGAGTGAACCACCTCTGCTCTGCTCCCGAGGAACTCTCATTTCCAAAACCCGTTTTCACCTCACGATATTACACAATCCGGATTTATTAGCCGTGACGCATCAGACCAGGCTAGAGCCTGCAAGTTGGTTTGTTCCGTGTAGAGTTGTAGTATTACTTGCATAGGATCTTATTTTCTTCTCTTGCTCCCTCCTGTTTCTTTTCTCTACCATCTATCTCAGACGCACTTCACTGTCCATTGTCTCTCCTCAAAGGCCTTTCTTTAGAGGGCAGATCGGAGAGGAAGGCCGCCATCCTGGGTGATAAGCGGTCCCTCTTTTCTCCTGAGACAGTGCCCTTCCAAATTCTTCATCATACCCTGCTTTTCAGCTGTATTAGCATTATGTAGAAGAGAGCCTTTGAGATTCACTATAATGCTGTCCTCAGGGCCTTTATCCTCTGTCTTAAGGTGAAGCTATTTCATAAAGAAATCCTTTCATTCTTCTGTTACAGAACCATCCTTTAAACGGGGTTCAGACCTTTTTTTGATATGAATTCGATTCTACAATAAAGAAAGTTACTTTCATTTTTTAAAAGTGTGGGTAGTAAGTCCCACCGGAAAAAAAAAAAATCCTCTCATTTGGTTTAAGACAGATGAATAATAAAGAGAGAAAAAGATAACTGGATTGTTAAAATTTGACTGCAAGGAGAAGATAATTTCAACTCGAGAGCTGTCAGCACAGAGCAGAAGAAGGATGATAAAACAGGGATCAGAGATACTCAAGGCAAGTGAGGGTTTTGAATGAACATCTAATAATATTGAACAACCTGTGGACATTTTGAGAACACTAAGAAGGGGGTATCTAAAAGCATCTTTCTTTATACTTTGTGTCCTATGGGATCCGAATGTATTACTAACACAGTAATTTATACTGATGTTCAAATATTCTTCATTTATCATGAAAACAATATGAGAAATTGAAACCAAAAGACAGGAAAGAGATGTGCATATGAAAATTGTTTTATGCTTTATTAAAAGGTATTTATATGTAAACAAATAATTTTACATATAAATGCTATTATATTGTACCTACTTTTAAAATAAGTCTTTGTTTTTCTTTTTCTACCGTCTCCCCTCTGCTTCCTTCTCACCCAATCACCTTCTCCCCACACCCTGTGAACAACCTATTATGTATTTGTAGTATATAATATACTTATAACCTCCCGGTTTTTCTTAAAAAGATTTTCATTGTTCACTTTTTCATTAAAGCTAAAATCCATCAAGAATTTTTTTTTTTCCTGGTCTAAGATAAGGACCCAGTTTTATTTTCTTCCAGATAGATAGAAATTGTTTTATGACAGCTCAGTTTTATGACACTGTCACCACTTCCTTTTTCACACTGAGTGGAATGGCCATCTTGGACAAAGACTCAATTCTTATGTAAACTGGAATCATCGCTACATTATCTTATGTCTCAGTGGCCTGCTTCCAACATCACATTGAACCTGATTATAATTGTGAATTCGTTTTCTATTGCTTCTGTATCAGCAATAGAAACTTGGTGAATTAAACAATATGAAGATTGTATCTTTTAGTTATGAGGACAGAAGTCTAACATGGGTCTCACTGCAGTAAAATCAAGGTGTTGGCAGGGCTGTGATCCTTTCTGGAGGCTCTGGGAAAATCCATTTTTTTGCCTTTTTCAGCTTCTAGAAACTGCTGGCATTCTTTGGTTCATGAAGTTCCTTCCTCTGTCTTCTAAGCCAGCGACAACAGGTCAAGTCATTTGCAGCCTGCCATCTTCCTGGTTCTCTGCTGACTGAAAAGTTCTCTACTCCATTTAAATGGGACCGTAATGCTATCCTCAGTGCCCTTCTCCTCTGTCTTGAAGTCAGGCTTTTTCACAAAGGCTTACTTATGTAATTAGGTTTGGTGCACCTGGATAATCCAGGATAATCTTTCCATCTCAAGATCCTTAACTTTAATCATACCTGGGAAATCCCTTTCACCATGTAATATAACATAATCACTGGTTGGGCAGATTAGGGGGCAAATTTTGGGGGCTGTTATTCTTCCTACCACAAATGGCTTTGGGTTAAGTTCTGATATCTGGTAAGGCTAGTATCTGACTTGCCTCATCACTGTTTTGTTTCATGCTTTTTTTTTCTTCTTTTTTTGCTATTTTTAAAAGATTTTATTTATTTGGCAGAGAGAGAGAGAGTGAGAGAACCCAGGCAGGGGAAGCAGCAGAGAGGGCTGCAGAGGGAGAGGGAGAAGCAGGTTCCCCACTGAGCAGGGAGCCCGATGCAGGGCTTGAACCCACAACCCTGGGATCATGATCTGAGCTGAAGGCCTATGCTTAACCAACTAAGCCACCCAGCCGCCCCCCCACGTTTTCTTTGCTATGATTCAGAATTTTTTCTTTAATTTATGCTTGAAGAGTGTTTATTACAAATCTAGAAATAAATAATTATAGTTTTAGAATTGCATCAACTATGGGAAACTTCTCTGCATATTTTCCAAATTTTACAACATAAAATGCCGTACATGTGCATTTTTTGGCCCTGGTAACGGTAAGCAGAGGAAAATCTTTGCACTTCGTATGATTCCAAATCACTTGGGAAATAATAAAAACAGGGGGAAAAACGTGTGTGTAATCATAATCTTAAGTTTTCATTAAAATGTAGAATAATATTTGTTGTCATTGTAAATCTTCAAGGTCTTTACCCCATCATTTCAGAGGTAAAAGTGGAACAGAATAGGACTACGCACGCAGAACACTCTACAGCCATGCATATTCTTTTCCGAATGAGATGAGCCATGCTTGATTTCGTCTGACAGCTATCTTTTTGTGTGTGTGAAGAACTAGATAGTATTGGGCTGTCACTGAAAATTCTGTCCAGCCATGAGAAGTATATTGATTGGAAGAGTTGGGCTAGGGGAATATTCTTGCCAAGATAAGAAAAGAAAAAAAGCTAATTTTCTTCATAGGGTAGTATTATTGTACGCACTCACACAAATACACATAAATATACAAATTGAAGCGGGATTTATTTATTTATTTATTTATTTATTTATTTATTTATATAAAGCAGGATCTTTTTAAATCCAAATTGAGAAGAATCCAGACCTTGCTTAGGAAGCATACTGGTTACGTCCTTTGCACTGCTGCTTATGCCTGGCCTTGTATATCTCTTATTTCAGGCACCACTGCGAAGACTAGTTTCATGTGGGCTCTGACAGCTTACTGGGGGTTCAACCTAGTTTCAGGCTTGCGCCTCTCAGTGTCCACATTTGTGCAACCCCCAAATTCAGGAGCATTAACGTTTGCTGGAGATGAGTCATTGAATGGGGAAAGGTTGCTGATGGGTAAATGCTTCTTCTTTGTCCCCTCAAATAAGTGATACACTCACTTAAAGGGAGTAGTGTTCCTTGATGACAGTCTGTGGGCTGTTTTGTGACTGCCTTTAATGCTCTTATCATTTTCATACCTGATAAGTCTTTCTGGATAGAATTTTCTGATTTACCAGAGCATTATTGCCTAGATAATTTAGCATGCATTCTTTGGCTTGCTTTAATCAAAATCACTTTGAGCAATGTCTTCTATTCAAGTATTGTGTGATTCCCAACTCTTAACATTTTTCCAGAACTTACTGCCTAAGGGAAGAGTCTCCTCAGGGTCTTGCACACCCCCTGCCGGTTCAACAAAATGTTCATAACACCAAAAAGCATGTACAGAAAGCTAACAAATGTTTAATGGGAATGCTTTCAAAAGGTTTAATGAAATGCTTTCATGGGAAAGGAGTTTTACATTTCTGGTTATTTCTTCATCAAAATCCAGAGAGTTTGTTGGTTCCAAACTAAGCTTCTAAGACATTTACTCAAAAAAATGGTGTGTAAAAATGTTACCTAGTACCAGGTCTTCTTAAGTATTATTTTCTCTCATTTAAAACTCCTCACGTCAAATAAAGACTCCCGGAGTCTCTAATCATTATTTGCCTCCTGGTCGCCTTGGTTTCCTCAGGTTTCTGAATCATTTCTAACCACTAAGTGAAGTCTTTAGGTGGGTCTTCCTTTAGGACATAATCAGGCCATTGAACACATTCCATATTACCCCTTTGAACAGCTTCCCGTGAGCCCACAGCAGGACTGTGCCTCGCAGAGCACTTTACCTGAGAGCGCTCAGCACTCATTATTCCTGAAACGCTGAGCAAATGTGTATTTAATATGGATCCCATTTTTGAATCTGAAAAAAAAAGAAGTATCCACAATCGTTTTGTTAATTCGAGCATTTGTAAATAGTTTAGACTCTGAAGTGAATTTGTACAACTATTTATCATCGCTGTCTGCAAACTATTGCTGTGTATTCACAAGGAGACATTTTATAGGCACTAATAGGGTTTCAGAGATTTGGTTAGACATGCCCTCAAGGAGCTCATAGTCTCATGAAGGAGTTTACAGTCTATGAAATTGCCTTTTTCAATTGCCTGGAAACACCAGGTACTTTCTAATCCCTCCATTTAATTTAGGCTTAAAAGACATCAAAAAGAAGAAAATAAGTAAGATATTTAAGAATATTTGGAAATTTAGAAATTGTGGCTTATAAGAAGTAGGCCATTTGAAGTTTTTGATTGGATGAAACGTCTACTAGTTCCAAACATATTTTGGAGAATTCTGATTGCTTGAAGAGTCCTACATTACTTATTTTGGGAGAGTGGGATTTAACATACATCAGCTTGCAAATATAAATTAATTCCTTGTATTAACATCATTTCTATACATACATCTGCTTGTTTACTTATTTAGTAAATATTTAGTGAGTTTCTGCAATAGACCAGATGCTGTGCAAAATGCCAAGAATACAAGAGTGTAGGGGCACCTGGGTGGCACAGCGGTTAAGCGTCTGCCTTCGGCTCAGGGCTTGATCCCGGCGTTATGGGATCGAGCCCCACATCAGGCTCTTCCGCTATGAGCCTGCTTCTTCCTCTCCCACTCCCCCTGCTTATGTTCCCTCTCTCGCTGGCTGTCTCTCTCTCTGTCGAATAAATAAATAAAATCTTTATAAATAATAATAATAATAAAAAAAGAATACAAGAGTGAACGAACAAGGCAGAATGGCCTCTGCTTTCATGGAGCTTACTTTTTGTTGGAGGAAAATTATAATAGATAAGTAAACAAATATGAGAAGCAGTTATAAATTATGTAAAGCAGATAAAAAGATGATGTATTAGGATATACATGGTTATATTTTTGAAAAGGTTATCTGGAAAAGTTCTTTAGGGAAATGACATTTAGGCTGACAAAGATAGGTAAATGAGAAAGAGATGGGCCTGGGCAAAATTTGTGGAAACATTCCAGGGGAGGCAGGGGAAACACTACCTGGTCTTTTGAATCTTTCTAAACTGCGGTGCAGGGGGTGGGATCAGTGTTCAGATATTATGTTGGAGATGGAAGCAGGGGCCAAATCATGCAGGCCTAGAGGCCATGATGAGGAGTCGCCATTTTATTCTAAATGCAATGAGAAGCCAATGAAGAATTTTGAACAGAATTCAGATTAATAGAAATAACATGACCAGTTTCTTTATTTTCTAAACAGGCATTAAAATATACAGAGCCTCAGCTCAGTGTAGATATCTCTTTTGAAAGTATGAGTGGAGAAAATGTAGGTTTTGAGAAGGTTGTGATAGATTAATACTTGACCAACAATGGAAGGATCAATAGGTAATGAAAGCAGCTGGGCTCATATGATTCTAGATCTGGGGACATGAACCCCATCTGGAGAAAAGGAAAGTTCCAAAGAAATACTAGAGTGGATGCTGTATTGGTCAAATTCCATCCTTGAAGAAAGAAGCAGTTAGTGGAATTTAATTTTATTCAGAAGAGATAAAAATTCTGTGTCTGAGATGAGGAAAATTTATTGGGGTGGGGGTTGGGGAAACAGAACCACTGAGACAGATACTTTTTTTAAAGAATAGTTATGGACAGAGTGAACTCCCAGTTGGCCTGTGAGTGAGATGGAATGACACTAAGAAAAAAAGCCAAGTGTACATTAAAAGGGAGAAAAGATGACTGTCCCATATTAATTGCAGTTTGAGAATCTTTGCATTGCATTTTAACAGCTCTTTCAATCAAATTGTTTGTAATAACAGTAATTTTAATGTGAAGAAAGTGTAGAATAAAAATGAAAGTTCCCTACTGCATTCCCAAGGTTATAGTCTACAACTCTTAGTAGGATTTCATGAACCAGGGAACCTTCTGTTTGAAGATCTGAAGTGGTAACCATGGATACAATGGACTAAAAAAGAGGGATGTATAGCAGTTTGTTTGTGTACATCAAAAATCCATCAAAATAAAAAAAAAACCATCAAAGTCAAAGTCCTTCAAAATCTTTAACAGTGTCTTCTAAGTAATGACCAAATGAGTAGAGGCTAGGAGGCCAGCCACTAGCAAGAAACCTCAGGTGCAATGGGTACAGCAGGACTGGGGAGGCAATGAAGAAAAGCATAGAGAAATTAATCAAGGAAGAGGGAGATGGTTCCAAGATAGTGAAATTGAAAATGCAGAAAAACACAGACACATCCCAAATGTAGGAAGATCTATGCAAATGATTATGTAAATGAAGGGAAAGGGGTTAAGGGTCAAGGTTTCTTACAAGTGAAAATGCCCAAAGGCATTATCTCATGTCAGTCTGGGGTTCATTACTAGAAAATGATTAGAATCAATGCGATGAAGTCAAGAGGTACCCTAATGGAGAAATTGGCTTATGAAAAACAATAACAGAATTAATGAAGGGGCTTTAACCTTTAAGTTCAATACATATTTAATTCTGTTTGTCTGGGCAAAACTTAAATACAAGGGAAGTAATTTATTGTTAAAGCCATGTAAAGTGCAATGATTATTATGCTAATAAGACTGGATAAGTAAAATCTCTTGCTTTATAAATGTCATAGATTAAAAATGGATCATGCTGATAATTAGAGCAATGATGATTTTATGATTTTAACACAGATCATTTTACTCCAGCTTTAATTGTCTTTTTTAATTTAACAATTTTATTTTAATTATGGGGAGTCATATAGAATTGTTTTGAACTTCGCAAAATTATTCACATGTACAACAGTTTAGAGCCTTACACCAGATATTTAAAAGACATGAATCTTTTCACAGTCTCAGTTGAAGATTTTTCTCAAGAAATGGACGGTTTAAAATTATATAAGAGGACTTTCATAGGAGGACAATTTGCTTTAACAGTTTCTGCTTTTGGTTTTCTATCTTGAAATGAAGACTGTTCATGCATAAGTGGCTCTCATATTTTGAATCCATTATCTCTGGTATTTGCAATTAGCATACTGGTCACTTTTTAGTTGCTCTCAAGTCTGAAATGTTCAGATTAGATAGGAGAAATTAACTCATTTGTGACCTTTAACATGAATACTGTGTATTTCCAAAATTTCACAAATTATCTTTGGAAGTAATTTAATTTTGTAAGTGAACTGGCTGCAGAGAGTTGAGTTGCGTACGCAGAGTTTTGGGGGAGACGAATATTTTATAACATAAAAAATTCTCCTAATTTTACTGCCTCCATATTTCATAAATCATTTTCCCCTCCTCACATTCCCTCCATCTAGACTATAACTATCCTGATTCAGGTCCTGATTATCTTTCACATGCCTAACCCTCTGCTTTCAGTTTCTCTCATCCATTTTTTTTGCCCTAGTATTGCTTACTTGTCTTTTAATATCCATTATGGTGTAACTTGTTCGAATATATCTTCCTAAACCCTCTTCTCATACTTGTGGACTTCCACTCACGAAATCCTACTTTGATCATCTTATTTAACTTCCAGGGAAAATGAAGATTGGTCTGCCCCTCTGATAAGGTTAGATTGGCTTCACTTTGTCAGTGATTGTTTTAGGAGACACATGTGACACCTAATTCTGGCCAATGAGACATGAAGAAAAGTCTGCAGGCGACTTTCTAGGGCAGGTTTCTTTGGAAAGGGAGAGAGAGAAAGAATGAACAGCAAAGAACAGCCCTTCTTTGAATGCCAGACTTGTCAAGTCTAGATGTGATTACTGGATCTGCTGCAGGATGAAACCAACTTCAGAAAGGAAATTGCTGAAAGAATCACAAGGAAGCTGAGCCAGAGTTTTAGTTTGCAGAGCCTAGAGTCTACCCTGCTGATAAGCTTCTTGTCATTTGACATAATCAATCTCTTTTCTATTTAAGCCATTTTGAGTTATTTAAATCACTTCAAACTGCTGTACATAGAACTAACTTCAACTGAACTAGGTGAAATTACTGGTGACAGAAACTTGGGACAAAGAATGATATGTTCTATTTCCCATTCTGTAAAACCCTGTCCATACTCCCACCAAAGGAAACAGGAGATGATGAGAGGATTGCATAAACTACTTGATTTGATGGCGATCTAGCCAGATAGAAGAGGAAAACAACAGTGGAGGTTTTGGGTAACTGAAAAAAAAAAAATGTATGGCTTCCTGTTCCCATTTCCTGATTTTCCAAAATGTGACTTAGAAGAATGAGTGTATTTATTTTCTATTGCTGTTAACAAATTACCACACACTTAGTGGCTTAAAACAACACACATTTATTATCTCGGTTTCTGTGGGCCAAGATTCTGGACCTGGCTTACCTGGTCCTCTGTCCAGGGTCTCACAAGACCACAATGAGATGCTGGCCAGGCCTGCATTCTCATCTGGAGTCTTGTCTGGAGAGAATCCATTTCCAGGCTCCTTCCGATTGTTAGCAGAATTCATTTCCTGTGGCTCTGTGACTGAGGGCCCTGACTTCCTGCTGGCTGTCACTGGAGGCTGCCTTAGGTACTACAGGTCATGTGTGGCCCCTTGTCACAGGGCCCTCTTCATAGGAAGTTCACATAATAGCAGCTTTTTTCAAGGCCACAAGAAGAGTCTCTCTTGTGTGTATTAGTAAGGCACAGTCTTAGAAACATATAAACTTGAGGGCATTACGCTAAGTGAAATAAACCAAACAGAGAAAGAGAAATACTGCATGGTCTCACTTGTATGTGGAATAAAAAGGACAAACTCATAGAAACAGAAAGTAGAGTGGTCACCAGGTGTGAGGGGGTAGAGCAAATAGAAAGAGGTTGGTAAACGGGTACAAATTTTCAGGTATAAGATAAATAAGATCTGAGGATCTCGTGTAAAACATGATGACTACAGGTTTTTTTAATTTTATTTTAGAGGAAGAGAGAGAGAGAGCTCATGTGTGAGTGGGGGGAGGAGTAGAGGGAGAAGGAAGGGGAGAGAATCTCAAGCAGACTCCCCACTGAGCACAGAGCCCTTCAAGGGGCTCAACCCCTTGACCCCAAGATCATGATCTAAGCTGAAATCAGGATTTGGGCACTTAACAGACTGAGCCCCGACGACTACAGTTTTCAACACCGTATCGTATCATTGAAATTTGCTAAGAGAGGAGAATGTAAATGATCTCACCATAAGAAAATGAAAAGATAAATGCGTGATGATGGACGTGATGGATGGATGGAGGTGATAATTACCTAGATGGGGGGGGACTCCTTTCACAGTGTACGAGTATATCAAGTCATCACGACATGCACTTTAAATATCTTGGAATTTTATTTGTGAACTATACCTCAATAAAACTGAAAAAAAAAAAAAAACCATACCACAACCTAATCTGAGACTTTTGCTATCTTCTGTTAGAGGCAATATACTGGTATCATGCACTCTCAAGAAGAGGGAAGGCACTATTCAGGGTGTAACACTAGAAAGTGCAGATCGTGCAGGCCTTCTTTGAATTCAACTTATTTCAACGGGACAAATCAATATTCGAACACTATTTGTACTGCTGTCTAGAAGCAAACTGGATGTCATTCTATAGCATTGGGAACTAGATTCAAATAATGGGGAGAAAATCATTTGTGTAATTATTTTTTACATATGTTGCACAAAGTTATTGATGAAAGTTATAAGAATATATCATGAAAACCTGTATCTTTAAGCAGAAGTTGGATGTAATAATGTTCAATATTTTAATAATGTTTATATTTCATAAATATGTATTTATATCTATCGAAACAACACTTAAAAAAGACCATATCCCTAAAATTTCTGAAAGATTAATAGTTGTATTGACCTGATTCTGTTTCATTTAGTCTTTTTCCCTCTACCAAAACAATTATTTTTATAACCTGATATTCAATGAGGAAATTTCTTTAGATGGAGACTCTGATGTTATAGCAAAGAGAATATTTTGAAATGATTGAGATTAATGAGTCAAAGAACAAAGGCAACTCTGTGGACCTAAGACATTATCTATGTATCATTTAGGGACTGGGTTTGTACTGAGATTTTCAGTGGCAGAGAGAACCTCCAGAAACAGTTTCTATTTCTACTTTCTGCTAGACGTTCTATCTAGTGATAACCTCATTTTAACTAACTGAGTTTGATATTGAACTTTTGTGGACCTTGTATTTAAAGACAACCAGAGTGAACTCAGATATGCTCAATGTTTTTGAATATGACCTTTTCTCAAATGTGGATCAGTTTTTATATTTGCACAATGACCTACCTTTGTTAGATGGTTTTATGAGGAAATATGCTTATCCCAGGGTTATTAAAAATAATAACAAAAACAAAACAACATCAACAAACATCAGATAATACTTATGAAACCTGAGCTCTGACTTTAGAACTCTGAGTTCTAATAAAAAAGCCAAGTATGATATTTCATTTAATCTTCATACTAACTTTGCAGGGAAGGCTTTATTACTATCACCAATATTTGGATGAAGAAATGGAAGAGAATTGGAGTTAGATAGCCAGCCCAAGGACACATAGATATTGTCATATTCCAGACTAACCCGGCGATCTGATCCCAAAGCTCACAGTTAGACTACTGTGCCATTGCTCTAAGAATGGAGATCATCTTGCCTGGGACTTGTTATATCCACTGTGATTAAGAGACAAATTAATACAAATATGAAGGCATATGTTCCTTTTGGTGGTAGATAAAAATTCTTAGTAACTAATAATATTTGATGTATTGATCGTCTGGGGTACATTGGCCATAAATCTGAAATATTTAAAAGGTGTCAGGAAAATGTGCATCAGGAATTTTTCTGTTTCTGTATTGATGGAGATATTGGAATACTTATACTCATGTTCATGGAAAGGGATATAAATGCAAGCAGATTGGAGAATAATGAAGAATGTTAAAGGGACCAATTTAGAATATCTTTTTGAAGGTGTTCCTTCAGAATCGGCATTGGACTTGGATATTGGCTAATGCTGTTGAATGACAGAAAGATACCATGAAACGAATAAAATAGAAGATTCTGTTAGCCAAGATTTCTTTCCCTTTTCTGACACTCTTTAGACTAATTACCTATAGATTAAGAAGGAATCTTACTGCCAGCAATAAATTAATATTTCTAAAACCAAAGTTAGTTAGGAAAATCTTCCAAAGAAATTGTTCAGTATGCTTTAGAGGAAATTTCCTTTGGGTGATTTTTTCACTTTTTATTGGATTGCCTTGTTTTAATGTAGACATAGTTTAAAAGTGAAAATGAAAATGCATTTAGTGACCTCTGAAGGGTGTTGGGAAAATGCACTACCATTTTGTAAATAGCTTTCAATATGAAATGTGATAGGTATTTTCGAATTGTCCAAAAAGCAATCTTAAAACTTCAAGCAAGGTTAAAAAAAAAAAATGTCTATACTATTTGAGGGTGTCCCCCAAACTATAGGAACCTGACAGTTGCTATACAGTTTTGCTGTCTAGAAAAATAAGTCAATGCAAATAAGGAAATTTTCCCACTAGCAGTAGAGACACTTAAGAACAGAAGGGTTAGGGAAGTGTAAGTTTACTCAGTGATATTTACTGAATCTTAACACTCAATTTTTTAGTATTTTCTGTTTATTTTCAGAATCTTTATAACTGAGTTTGTTTTGCTCATAAATCTAAATTGTAAGAACTAGGCTCTTTGATTATGGCCAATAGCCCTTAAATTTTTAAATACAAAAGGAACTTTATAGGCTAAACAGTACAAATTGGCTTTGAATATATTGTATGCTGATGAATCTAATGGAAAGGGTTATTAGAGTGGGTTCATATCCAGTGGTATTTTTTATTCCCAGGCATTTACTATTGACAAATAATGATGTTGCCTATTTGTGTTGAAAGGAGGTGAAATGAACATTGTCAAATCTACTTTCCTAAACCCTCTAAGTACCAAAGTGCTGTTTCCTTGTGAGGCTGTTTGTTATATAATTGGTGGCACGGGTTTATCACTGTTTCTCTCCTACTCAAATAAAGCTATTTCAACTTCTGTATAAATATAATCCTTCCTGCTTTAATATGGGGGGAAAAAGTCTTTTAAGGACAGGCTCAGTATTTTTCCTTTGGTGTTAAAAATGTAGCAATTATTGGAACAAACAAAGGGACAAACAATATCAGTTGATTAAATGAGTTTCCTTTTTAAGTTATGAAATCTGTTTCTATCGAGGGACATCTGAGAGAAATAAACAGCTTCTGAAAAAAAGCAAAGCAAATTCTCTCTCATTATATAATTAGGTCAGTGGATAGAGATTTACTCTTTGTTCTGAGGACCATGTGGATTCTGGGGTACATTGACCATTATGGAAATTTTGTCTTGAGCTGATAGAAATTTATTTATATTGATAATAAGTACAAGCTACATTCTGACATTCTGATTGGTAATTAGACAAAATATTCTGAGTACATTAACAGTTATATAAGGTACATTTGTTAAACACCCAATTTCACATTTCTAAATTTTTCTTCTTAATGCCTGCTGTTAGAATCAGAAGAATTTCAGTATGAGTGTGTGTGAGTTTTAAAAAAGGTGGAAATAAGGCTTTGCCTAAAGTTTATTTCCTGAAAGTATCATTTGTCCTTTCTACTTCTCTCTCTGAGATATTAATACTTCTTTTGTTTGCATTCAATATTTTTCGAAGTAATTTACTAGTTCGTAGTTTCTTGACTTCCTTGACTTCTAAAACTTTCCTTTGATTTACTGATGTGTTTCAGCCACTCACATGCATGGTTACTCCCAGGCTGCACCGTTTTTAACATGGTTTTATGTACAGGGCCTCAAACCTTGAAATCATTTTCCCTGACTACAGTCTTTTGTCTGCCCATTCAGTCAACCCCTTACTTCTACTAAAACATGTGTTTTGCCTTTAGGTTCAACTCTTGTCTTTTTCTGATCATCCCAGTGTAGAATCACCCACTGGTCCTTTATCTCCTAAACCACATCCCCGTCTTTTACTTCTGCACTCATGAATACCTTAACAGTCTACTGAATTGTCTGCTTTTGATGGTAAGTTCTACTATTTGCTGCTCTAGTACCTCAGTCAAGTTAGCTGATTTTTCAGTCTCCCAGTTCATCTGCCAAGTGGGAATTATAAAAGACCTCTCTCTAGGTTTGTTCTAAGGGTTAAATGAGATTACACATGTTAACAGTGTAGAATGGTGCTTGGAACATCCTGCTTGATACGTATTGAAATTATTGTATTCCATGACTCAACCTGACAAGTCACAAATTGGGATAAATTCTGCCGCCATTTTCTTCTTAGTTATGAATAGATGATTATTGCTGCATGCGATCTTGTATTTTAGCTCTACTACAAGTTATTATTAAAATATTATATATTGTTATGCTATTATGCATTTTTACATAAGATTACTATAAGTCACAATGTTTTATCATTCAAAACTAGGGCACATTGGGGAGAAAAGGAGATGCTACCAACAATTACAGTGGTTCTGGGCATAGTGTCATCCTATGTTTACTTGAGAAAAACAGGGTTCAAAATGTGCTCTATAATCCTTTTTTGTTATTTCTTTTTAGCTATTGTTTTTCTTTTAAATTAAGAGGATGTGGGCAATATGGCTGCTTAGATAGTTGCTATGCAAGCATAACCGTTCACAATGATCACATAAGGAGAATTTTGTAGCAGTATCTTACCCACACCACCCTGTTGAATGTGCTTCTCCAACATGACCTTCATAGAGCTTCAATTCATCATACATGCTGTTTACCTATCCACTCTACCTCCACGATGTTTAGGTGGTAAAGCCATCACTGGCTTCAGAATGTGGTCTCAGTGACTCCATAAGCACTCTATTGACATCCATTTTGTCTGCCCCTTGGTTATATCTTAACCTCTCTATGACTTTCATCTTGCATTCCCCCCCCCACCAACCTCTCTGGCCATTTCTTTTTCTTTTATTTTTTTAAAAAAGATTTTATTTATTGATGGGGGGCAGGAGCACAAGCAGGGGGGAGGGACAGAAGGACAGGGAGAAGCAGACTCCTCACTGAGCAGGGAGCCTGAAGAGGGGATTGATCCCAGGACCCTGGGATCATGACCTGAGCTGAAGGCAGACACTTAACTGACTGAGCTTTCCCAGGTGCCCCTGGCCATTTCTTCTTGACTTATAAACATGTTCAAGTTTCCTCAGTCTTAAAAAGAGATATCTTAAAATAGAGATATTCGAATTTTTATTTCTTAAATTTTTACCATCTAGTATCATACAAGCTAACAAAGAAGCTAGGAAGCTTTTGAAGCAACCTCATTGATAACTGATGGCAGTCTGGTTTAGAGGGGTAGTGATGGAGATGAATTTTGGATATATTTTGGAGTTAGTGTTGATAGGCTTTAATGATAGGTGAGAAAGAAGGACTTGCATAATGGGCTCAGAGATAGTGACTTTTATTGAGGTGAGGAAGCTTAGGGAAGCAAAGGATCTGGGTATTGAGTTCAATTTTTCAATAGTTATTAGGTATGAAAAAGTTAATGCCAGGGTTGTCCGAGTGGCTCAGTCAGTTAAGTGTTGCCTTCAACTCAGGTCATGATCCCAGGTTTCTGGGGTTGAGCCCCACATCAAGATCCCTGCTCAGTGGGGAGTCTGCTTCTCCCTCTGCCCCCTCCCCGTTCATTCTCTCTCTCTCTCTTTTTCTCTCTCTCTCAAATAAATAAATACATAAAATATTTTTTAAAAAAGAAAAAGAAAAAGTTAATGCCAAATAAGCAGTTGACTAAGTCTGAGGCTCAGTCTGACATAGGAAGGTAGGAAGTGTGATATCATGGAAGCCAAGAGATTAGTGTTTTCTGTGAGTCCGATACTGTTAATGAGTCAAGTAAGTTAGGTGGGAACAGATCTCTGATCATTGTATTGGACAACACAGAGGTAGTAGGTTACCTTCCTGTTTTAGTAGACTGGTGACCATAATTGCCTAATTGATTAGGTAAAACAAGACTATAGGTAGGAAGTGGAGACTGTGGATTTTATACCAAAATGGCTCTGCATCAACATTCTACTTACCATCACCACTTCCTAATTATTCATGCCCAAATTCATACCCTTTTGTTTATCATTTGAACCTTTGAAATAATCTCTGGACTATGTGTTATGCTTATGAAGGTTATGTCTCTCCTCTACAGAATGGCTCTCCATTGACTGAAATCATCTTCTTAAAGTATGGCAGACTATCAATTGTTCAATGGAGATATGACAATTTTCTATGAATATATAAAAAGATGAAACCTTTTGTTCACATGTATTTCATACATTTGAAATTTGAGATTAACTATTTTTCACAGAAATTCTATTACATCCGTAATCATTGTTAAGTTTTTAGTAATGGACTATAAGCACTGTGCTGGACAGTTGGTCTAGGCTAACATTCATTTAACAGGGAGTACTTTGTCTTGACTAAGGTATTTTCATATAAATTACATTTTATTAATTAAATTTCTTAAATTTGCATTTTTATTGTAACTGGGATATTGCTTTATTGTATCCCCAACTCACAGTAGAGGATCAATAGCTTAAAAGTCACCCACTAAAGCATGAAGATGGTGATAAAATAGGATCATAAATACTGCAACACAGGATAGAGTCATAAATATAAACATTGACTAGGATTAGTGTTAAAATAAAGGATGTGAATTTGTTCTTAGAACAAAACTTGAGTATATAATGATTTCATAAAGACAGCAGCAAAAGAAAATTGTAAATAGGAATTTCAAAGAAGATAATCTTAAATTAGATTTGCTTAACTGGCAGCCATTGATACTGAGCTGCAGTGCTTAAACCTAATGGTGGCATGGGTCTCATAGCTTATGTGCCAATTTAAAACAAAGTGTAGTGATCTCTGTGTTGAACTGATTGGACTTTTCCTGTACAGTATGAAAATCATCATTTTCTGTGTGAAATTAATTAATGTGTTCCAATAGAGAAAAAAAACCCTCAGCTATCAATGTTTAGCATTCTAAGTTTTAGTCTTTATATTAAAAAAAATGCAAAGCATGCCATTTTTTAAAGAGTTTCACAAACCAGTTAATGATAAATAGGATCAGGGGAGGGAAAGCAGAGTGAACTATGGGGAAAATACACTGAACCACTGACATGGTAAGTGTCTGCGTAACATCACGGATCCCCGCTGTGGAGGAGCTGTCACCAGCCAGTGTACGTGCCATCGTTATGTTCACTTGTGGAAGGTACCCTGACGTGCAAAGTGTGAATCAACACTCTGCCTATGCATATGACCGAGAAGTGCTCAACACGTTTTGTCTTGCTTATTACGGGAAAAAGGTGATACAGAAGAAGTTTCTCATTTAATTAAGGACTTTTATAAACTGAGTTATGGTGACTATACTGCACTGCCAATTTATGCCTCATTTTGTTCTTTAGATATTTCAGACTTAAAAAAATGCTCACTGATCTTAATCCACTGTTGAATAAAATGGAGAAAATTGTAAATAAGATCAACTTATGGTCTTGTCTGCATGTTTTTGTGTGCTCTCTGAAAAAGTGGTTATTAAGATATGACTTTGCTTTCATATCCTGCTGAACGAAGACTGCACAAAATAGGTGACTTTGAAATGAGATTAAGAAACAAACAAACAAGAACATTTACTCATGACCTCCAAAAATGGTTGAATAGGTCATTCTTGAGATCTCAGGTATCTTGCTTAGTGATTTATCTCAATGACAATTTAGTAAATTTGGTATATTTGGCAAAGTCAGACCTATCACTTGGTGGGCAATATATATCCATTTCAAAAATTAAGGATAAATATAAATATTTCTTAAGAAGAAAAGTTTGGGGTCACCAGTCAGTAAGCGGCTGACTCTTGTTTTTGTCTCAGGTCATGTTCTCAGGGTCCTGGAATCGAGCCCTGCTTCAGCCTCCAAGCGCAGTGGAGAGTCTGCCTGAGGATTCTCTCTTGCTCTGCCCCCTCCCCTGGTCACACACACACAGACACACACACACTCTTTCTCTCTCTAATAAATAAATAAAAATCTTAAAAAAAATAAGAAGAAGAAGAAGAAGAAAACTATGATGCAAATGGCTAGGTTACCAAGAGTTTACGTCCTTCAGAGAAGTTATTTCTTTACTTCCCAATGAAAGAAATCAATGATATATTTTAAAATATATATATTTACATCATATATTCCCAATGCAGCAAAATTTCCTAAACACACCCAAGGAGCGATTTGGGCACATATTCACCACACTGTAAATTGAATCATTCAGTCTTGAAGATTTGATTGTGATATTTTTCAACTTAGAGTCTGATGAGGCACAGAAAATAGTCCTAACTTAGAAATAGTCCATAAATCCTGTCCAAATATCTGATAACCAGTTGACAGAACCACCAAAAACCAGCTGCTATTCCCAGTAAATGCCATTTATTTAACAGAATGAAAGACTAGAGAAATATTTATTTCCATTGATATAGGTAAATATTAGACTAACCCATATGAAATCAATGATTTTCACTTGTTTTGAGCTGACAAAAATGGAAATTTCATATGCGTCAACTTAATAGATAATATGAAAACCTTTCTTTAAAACATTAGAAACATTGGATAAAATACAATAAAACACTTTTGAATACATACTTTAATTAACGAGAGAGTAAGAAAAATCCCCCAAAATTATAAAGTGAAAGAAAGCTGATAATATGCATGAAAATTGGGAACTGAAGCTGTGGCTTGAATGCGGAGGGAGGTGTTTGGTAGTTTAGGTCACTAGAATGCTCAGTTTTACACATTCCCACAGTACTGGGCACCAGACTGGCTAGGTAGGGACTGAGCTGGGACAGCATAAAGTCAGAACCTTTGAACTTCCACATCTACTCCTAGGCTCTGAGAGAGCAACAAAAGCTTCTGAGAGTTTGTAACCAAATCCTTGCCCTCATAATGTTTTAGGATTTCAATTTATATTGCCAGAGAAGGCAAGGACATCTAAGGCTGACAAATTAATTCTCTACTGTTATTACCCTGGTACTAGAAGAAACAAGCATGGGTGCTTTCTGGACAAAATACAATCTAGGCTGTTTAGGGTTCTTATAGAAAAAGTTCTGCTGAAAATGAATTCACAACCCCAAATTACATAAAATAAAATAAGCCATGATAAATAAGAATCAGCAGAGATAAACAGCAAAATTAAACACAGAATTAACAGATACTAAAATCATAAGGTATAAAACAGAAGTATGTTTAAATGTCTTAAAAATGAAATATGGGATTGAAAATAAGCAAAAACAAGATTCTATAAAATAATCAGAACAAAATTTAAAATAAATAAAAGAACATAAGATGAGAAATGTAATCTTGAGAGAAAACTTAATCGAAGAGTTAAATGGCAGGTTAGATACAGCTTTTGAAAAAAGTGCAAATAGAAACAAGAGCTGCATAAATTATTCAGAATAAAGCACAGAGAGTTAAAGGGATAAAATAAAATGAAAGCAATCGTAGGAAATATGGAAGAATGAGTAAGGTAGGCCAACATATTTCTCAGTTACAAAAAGTGAATACAAAGAGTAGGAAAAAGATAATATGAAAGACGTAATTCCTGCAAACTTTCTAGAGTTAAAGAAAATCTTGATTTCTTACGTTCATCAATCATGGTGAATCCTAGCCAGAAAGAATAAAAAGAAATTTACATTTAGATACACTTTAATGAAATACAGACTATTTGAGAAAAATTATGTTGTTTAAAAGCAAACATAAAAAACATTATTTACAAGGAATAAACTTAGTACACTAATACTAAACGACACAAATGACAGTGAAAAAACTTTAAATGCGGAGAGAATCTAATATGCAACTTAAAATTTTGTATCTAGTAATTAGCTGAATTTTATATCTAGATAAAGATTTATTAAGGAAATGGCAAAGAACATTCTAGAGAAAAAACCACTATGAGTTATGAATGTAAACAAACTCTTACCAAAATGTATATCAAATGCTACACTAGGAAGAATGAAACCAAGTCCAGAAGAAGGAATACGATGTAGATAAAAAATGGTGAACAAGAAAATAGGAAATAGTGAGTATAAAACAGATGCTCTTAGATAAAATAATATTAATGACGATGATGAATAATTTGGTCCAAATTCAGAAGGGTCTTAGATCTTACCTCTCCACGGCATTTTTAATCTGCCATAAATGGGATGGGGTCTAAGATAAAGCTTAATATTTGTAGGTGTCTTGGTTTGGGATCCTAATAAAGCGAATAAGGGACAAGGATTTGGGATGGGCTTGTTGGCTGAGACGTAATTCTAGAGAGCAGCAGTAGAAGTGTCAAATTTAGATAAGGAAGAGAAGGAGGCAATAAAGGGTACATTAACAATTAATAATACATTGTGGGCAACTGTAAATTAACCCTGAGGAGTTAGGAGAAGCAGTATATAGAATACATATCTCATTTTTTTTTCACTTGAAATATAAGGAAGCGAGGTATTTATATACCAACTCCTGTCAGTTACTGGTAGAGGACTGTTGGGGTTAGGTCATAAATTCCCCAGAACTTCCGGCTGCCTGCTACTAACACAAGCAGGGCACTGGCCAGAGAAAGCCCACAGCAAAGAAATGCAGCTGGTGGAAGTTGGAAGGATGTTAAGCAGGCATTAAAATGGTAAATGTAGGTGGATGTGCGTGGATTCCTGAGAATATAGCTACACCAAGGAATTATTGTTTTAATTTTTAAACGAGAGTCCTCTCCTCTTTCTAGCTTCTGCCATATACCTGATGGATTACACCTTGTCTTAGAATCTAAGTTCTTTCCCCTCCACTTAGTAAGGATTACATTATATTCTTTGAATTTTCTGAAAGCAAAAATAACAAACCATTCTTTACTTAAATAGGAAAATACTTATGCATTTTTCCAAAGGGTATTTTAGTTCGTGTTTACCTAGAGATTAAGGTAAGACTAAGAGGAAGCCTCTTTCTTCCTCCTGCTGTTTTCTACAGTCAGCCTGTATAAAACTCCCAAATTTGCCTATGTGGTCAAAAAAGGGAACTTAGATATCAGCATTCTGATAGTAAGGTGACATATTAAGAGTTCGTCCACAACTCTGAGAATTAAAAAACAAACTTGTTTTATGGGTCAGTTTTGTATCAGAATGGGAAGAAGCTACACACAATTATTCTCTGCCACTGACTTATTGGTCAGGCTGAGCATGTGATAAGGAGCAAAGGAGTTTGGTGAAGTTAGCTCTAGGGTGGACTTCTGTCAACAAGAAAATTCTGGAATTGGAGGCTATTTGGAGCCCAGTTGAGCATCACAATCAGGGCTGGAGCTACAACAGAAAAATGGTACTAAATGTTTCTTCCAGGAAACGCCATGTTAGATTAACTGTGTATTGTGTTACTTGTTTTCCTAAGATATCCCTTCATTATCTCAGGCGAAGATTCAAGAACATCTCTCTATTTTTAAAAGTTAACTCCCAAAACACTTTCAAGATAAGATGTGCCATCCTCTACGTTCAGCATGTCAAGTGTTAAATATGTGTGCGTGTGTGTGTGCCCGTGCAAATGTGTTAACAAATTGCTGAGTTGCAAGTGACAAAAAACACATTTAAACTAAAAAGGCCAAAGGAGGTTTTTTCATCTCATATAATTGGTTGCAGGGGAGGTTGTCCAAGGAGTAAACCTTACTCAGGCACCACTGGTTTCAGGGTTTCAAACAATGTTAGGAGGCTACTCCTCTCATTTTCCTCGGGAAATAACCAGAAGTAATTATTTCTGATGCTTTCCTCTGATGGTTTCTGATGCTTTGGAGTTTTTGTTAGGCAGTCTCCACCCGTGTCATGGCAAAGATATCAGGCCGCTGCTAGCTCTAGGTTTCCATTATCCTTATGTCAACTCTCCTAGTAAAGAGGGAAATCTTCTTTCTCAAATGATCAAGCAAAAGTCCAAGCGAGAACTCCGATGCCTTGGTTTGTCTCTTCTCTTAACTGTCGATGAGATCAGGAAGATGGCGCTCTGTGGTAGCTGTAGACCGGCTCATCTGCTCAGCCTTGTGTTGGTCGTGAAGAAAGGATTTCCCACAAGGAAGAACTGTTCAGTTAGCTGAAGAAGGGAGCAAAGAAAGTAGAATGGGAAGCCAGCAATTTCCTGTTGCTTAGAAGCTACGAGGTATACATTTGAAGGCAAATGTTTGAAATAGGAATTTTGGCCTAATATAGAAGGACATGTCTTCATTAGGGCTTAAAATGAGCAGCCAAAGGTATACCCGATGTTTCAGCAGAGTAATGCTCTGTATCCTTGGTAGGAGGTTCTCATTCCAGTAGATTTTGTATATAATCAAGCCTAATTTATTTCTCCTGAAGTTAATTGAAACAGAAATGTACAACATCATTATGATACCTATAGGTAACTTCTATAATACATATTATTGATTAAATTTTCTAAATCTGCTTTTACACCTTAACGCTGAATATAAAGATGATTCTGACAACAATGGAAACAAATCCTTTTAAAGCAATCTCATGTGGTCACACATATTGTTTTGTTGTAATGGGATTCTGTTAACATCAGTATATTTCTGTAAAACGCCTTCTCAGTTCACATGATCAAAAGAAAATAGAAGGAAAATATAGTCCCCCAGTAGTTAATTAGCACATAAAAAATTGTCTTTGAGAACAGAAGGAGAGAAAGAGATGTGCTATTTTCTTACCATTTCAATTCCTTTGGGCTCTTCAAACTTGTTGGGTATTACACACATAACTAGATTAACGTCACTTCATGCATCTCTGATTTATTATTCATTTGTCTGTACAATAGACTAATAAAAACATTATTTTATACATCAACACATACTTCTATTATGGTACCTTGTTCACACACACACACACACACACACATGCACTCCCCATGCATGTGTTAAATGTTATCACACATTTTCAGCCAGGAGAGCTGGTACAGCAGGCCTACATTAGCCTTTTGGCTTGCGAGCATTGGAGGACTGTGCTGCAAATGCTCTCAGCCAAACAGCACTCTTCTGGATACTGCAGGGTATTCTCTGATGCATTATTTCTCCACTACAGCTCTTGCCATTTACTTTGTTCTCTGAAAAATGCCCCTGACCCGAAATGACAATACAGAAAGACATAGAGTAAAATAAAGTAAAATAAAATAAAATAAAATGCAAATTTGACAGTGAAATTAAAGATGTAAAGGGAAGTTTTTACTGAGGTTTAAGGCAACTTGAAAGAAATAGTGTAGTGTACTGAGGATGAAATGCAGGGGCCGATCAGTGTCTGATGGCATTATAATCATTTGGCATTGTAATGGGAATCATAAGCATTATTACAGGTTGGTGGATAGAATAATGATTATTTACATAGTAGATGGAAGAAATGCCAGTGGTATGTTGTCATTTCAAGGTATTTGGAGAGATTTAAAAAAATGTAATACATAGAAGATACAAAAAATGTCATACATAGAAGATAGCACCACAAGAAAACTAACGATGCTATGATGCAGCATCAGGTATTTTTAGGAAAGCATCCTCCTCCCTATCAGCCTAAACAAGATTGTTCTTAGATATTTAGGTGGAAGTGCTCTGAATGTTCAGAATTTCATGAGTGAAAGAATAAGGAAAATTGAGGGACAATTATTTCTGCATGCCAGGATATAAAACTGTAATTCAGAATATTTTTTCTTGCTTGTAAATAAACAAATATGAAAAATGACTTCTTAATAATAATGACTTACATTATTATATGTTTCATATATCACATGCAATGCTTTATACCATTACAAAGTGCATAAATAATTTTTTGTGAACCACTTGATCTTTTCAAAACATTAAAGCAGAATTCTTTTTACAGAAATGCGATTTGTGAATACTTGTTCCTCACATATGGCATTGTGAGTGTTAGAATGACCATTTGCCTCATTTTTCTTTAATATATTCTTTACAGAAGCTTTGCTGAAAGCAAAATAAACCTAAAAATGGCCTTTTTTAAATAATGGTATTAATTACAGTCACACTCAGTCTTGGATTAATGCAGCTATAAAAATTCTTTTCAGTGGTAGCAAAGGAGGAAAGAAATGAAACCAGGGACTCTGGAGTCTGCATTTCCTTTATGTCCTTTCAATTTTTATGGAAAGGAAGTATCACTTTAATCATAACTTCATTATTTATCCTTAATCAAACACCACTGTAATCTCTAGTTATTATTCATCTTGGTAATTAATGAAATTACATTGGGAGAATTTCTATAATACATATAGACTGCTCTCAAACTGTCCAATATAATTACTAATGAAAAAAGAGCCACAATGAGATGGTACTTCACCAGTTTTTTGAGTTCACGTTCACACGAGGGGAATGCTGTGGATCACTGGCATTAACTAGTGATGACCTGAGATCAAAGGCAGAGCCCTATGGAACTCCAGCTTTCAAGGTAGCATAATAAGTCTGAAATGTCAAATGAAATCTTCCAAAAATAAAATTTAAACTACAATAATGGCCCATCAAAACTGTCAAGCTAGCTATCCAAGTGATATATATAAGATTGATGACTTCAAAAGCTCTAAGAAAGTGAAATAGTTCTAGATAAATGGCCAAAAGCAAATTCTTAAGTCCAATTACAGAAAAGTAAACTTCACCAAAGCTGTCACGTACTGTGGCTTACCTCATGCCATGCCAACAATACACACAGTAACTGACCTTTGGGTACCAGAAAAAGAGCCCCCCCCCCCCAAATAACAAAGATCAGCAAACAAAACTTTGTGCCACTTCTAAATAGCAACTTTAATCAAGAAACTATAATTCTCTTTTTATCTTCTATATGCCTACTTCCAAAGCTCTAAGTCTCGGCATCAGACTATAGCATACCACTGCTGAAAACGTAAAAGCACAAAGGTACGGATTTGGCATCCAGCAGAGAATGACAAATTGTAAGAACACATAAAGCTGCAGTGAAGGCAAATCCCTGATTATGTAAAATTAATTAGTATAATTCTGATCGGAACAATGCTTTCTCTGTAACAGTTTGTTGGAATTAATAATAATAAGACTTAAAAAAAATCCTTAATGTATGTCTCCAACTCTACTGCGAGCATTAAAAATAGAGCTGTGAAATCTTCGTGAAGCCTGTGAGTTGAGCATTCCCTGCTTCACTTCTGGGAGAGAGAGAAGGCAAAAGACAAGCTTATGGAGGATATTTAATTAAAGTCAGAAGGAACATTAAAATAGAAAAATTAGCTCGGTGAAAAATCTCTTTTCATTTCCACTAAATCAGTAACAATTTAAACACTGAAATGGAAACTGGAAGAAAAGAAAGGAAAAAAAAAACCTTCTTAATTGGTCTGGACTTTTCCATTGTGTGCTTCTGGAATTCTGACTCTGGTACTCTATTAAAACTACTTGTTTCAATTATTTGTTTATTTGTTACCTCATTCATATCATCATTCCTGTATTGTTTGATGTATTCTTTCAGCCATTCATTCACACATTCACTTTTTTAATATTTTCTGTTCCTTAGGCACTGGGCTGTCCACCGAACATGCGAAAGGATATATGGCATGGTGTCTGCTTAAAGAGACAGACAGATGTGCTAATCATTATGTGTAATGACACGTGATGCAGTTTCATATGTTAAAGAAGAGAACAGGAGTATTAAAATCTACCTGTACCTAGAGTGGTAGATATGATCAAGTAAGCTTTCAAAGAGGGGATGTTATTTGAATGATTTTGCATGCTGGTTTGATATTTACCAGAGAATCTACAAAATCTATACTTAAACAGGAAAAATATTTCGAAGCACATTGACATTTTCAGATAATTAGAAATGACAAATTTGAGGCTTATTTTCTATTATGTTTCACATAATTGCATATTTAAGCAATAGGTAGTGAGATTTATATGTAATGAGCAAGTAGAATAAGCAAATGGAATAATAATTCTTACTGAAACAGTGATTATATTTAAAATTATGTCAGTCTTGACCATAAGGCCAACACTCTTGAGTGTGGTGGGTTACTAAAAGGGCATCAAACTTCCCTCAATAGTTATTTAATAATTACTAAGCAGGATGTGTTAAATGAGAGGGTCATAGTCTCTGACTTATTAATACAACTGGGATAGGTTTATTTCTTCTAAGTATGTTCAGCATACTCACACGGGGCCAAAGCCCTGAGTGGAAATTCTGAGAAGAGGACTTTTTGCCAGAGAAGCTTCTGGAAGTTAATGATAACCTATGAGATGTCACTACATGATATTAATGGGATGGCATGAAATTGAATTCATGGGAGAAAGGCTTCTGCTAAGGACTGAAAAAGTATGCAGAATTCTAGGGCACTGGAAAATGTTAAATTAGATTCTTGACCATTATTCTTCAGACTTGATGCAGAGAAAGATCTTAAAAGCTTAAAATATTTTATTTTCCTGGTTCATTGGGTACTTCTTTTTATTTTAATTTTTTCCAGTACCCAACAGAAGCTTAATTTGACCAATGGATCCATTTTATGGCTGAACTACTGTATTATGAACTTATTATTTGTCTTCATTTAAAACATGGAAGCAAAAATGTACAGAGAGCATTTGTTTGTCAAAGATGCATTTCACATTTGCTTCTCTTGTTTTACAAATATATACTTTCCATGGCACTTTTCAGTTTTTACTAACAGGAAACAGATTGGAATTGAATTAGTGTGACAGGAAAATGGATTTTTAGGCCAAAAAAAAAAAATTGGCTGAATATTATCTTAGCTTGGGTTTCCCCCAGAGACTGAAGCAAAGACTTGTTTTCATTTGCAAACATCATCCCTGGAAACAGAAGTGAGGAATAGAGAGGAGGTAAAACCAGGAAGGAGGAAAAGCCAAACAAAGATGGGTTATCAAGTTGTCAGCCCTGACGGGTTTCTCTGACACCTTTGAGAACCCTTATGAAACCTCTTTCAAAAGTTTCCACTCGGGGGGGGGGGGGGGGGAATGTTTACTTATTGGTCCTCATTGTTCAATGGTAGTGGCTAACCTTTCTGGGAGGGGCACAGTGTGAGTGTGAACCGGGTTCCTGTGGGCATCCCACACTGGTTCAGAGAAGCCAGAGGGTGGGGGAAGTGTGTCCAAGGTGGTGCAGACGGGTCAAGGCTGATGGCGCCCAGCCAAAGAGTTGAAGCCTGTGCAGGACTAGTGTTGACAAGGGCAGTTGGAATAAGAAAGACCAAGAGGTTTTGAGTTGGGATGCAAGAGGTGCCTAATACCAATGCTGTATGCTCTTTAACACAGAAGGAAAATTATTTACAAAATTAAATGGGCAAATTTATAAATGCTACAAAACAGATTTTGTAGTGAAGTATAGCAGGTAAGGATGATAGAGCTCCAGACTCTTGACAGTGTCCTCTCATTTTCAATCCGTTTTAATGACCACTTCCTCTTCACCCCATCTTTAGGGAGGAAGTCCAAATTCTTTCATCTATACCAGCATTTCTCGAACATTTGGTCTAGGGATCACTTTATAGTCTTAAAAATCATTGAAAATCTCAAAGTACTGTTTTAATATAGGTTGCATAGACTCATCTTTACCATATTTAGAAATTGAAACAGAAATTATAAAATAAGTTGAATACATTTAAAAATAAAAACAATAAACATATACCACAAGTTAACAATAATATTTTTACAAAATTTCCCCCAAACAAACAAACAAAAAACAGTGAGAGGAATCTCATTGTTCTAGTCTCTGTACTAATTTCGTTAATGTCTGGATTTATAGGAGACCACTGATTTCTCATGTCTGCTCTGCATTCCATCAGTTGAAATACCACACACATAGTATGTGCCCTCTAGAACTCACCAGTGTACACTCAAGAAAGAATGCAAGTAGGAAAGGCAAATGATACCTTAATATTGTTATGGAAATCATTTTATCCTTGAAGATTCCCTGGAATAATCTCACTGACTCCCAAAGGTTTCTGGATGCTGCTTTGAGAACTCCTGGTCTGTGCATATATATATACAGCCCAATCTACCTTTCTAACTTGATTTCCTGCCATTTTGTAGGAAGTCCCAGTGCCCTGCCACAGTGAACATTACTGTTGTCCAAACACAGCAGCCAGACTCCTGCATCTAAGCTTTCCACTCACTTCTCCCTCCCCCACCCTCCTTTACACTACTGGCTCTTGTCTAAATTCTTTCAATTCTTTTTAGTAAACTTTCTGCAATACTTTCATTTAGCAGGCATTATTTGCTTCTTGCATATTATTTGTAATTCATCTCCCTTATTACTTTAAAGACTTCCTACCCTCTAACGGATGCTTAGCATAGCTAGGTCAATAAATATGTGTTGAAAATATGATATGATTTCCTACTGGGCCTTTTGCTTGCCTTACAGTTTATGATATATGGACCAACAAACCTTACCATTTTCTCATTGATGCACTTTCTTACTGATGAATTTATTATTGTAGATTGAGGCCTCAGAAACCTATAAGAAAGGACTCACGTGTGTGAGTACCTCTGGCCTGACAAATGATATAGCTGGATTGCACATTTCTTTTGTCTTTAAGCCTTATTGTCTTATACTACTGAGACTAGACAGTTTTGTTTGATGGAGGTGAGGACTGGAGAAGGTAGCCTAAGAATGCAGAGGCAATACTTGAATTTTGCTATTAGTAACTAAGTATCTCTTACCAGTTGTCAAGGAAGGCTGATACAAGGTTTTTGCAGGAGACTGAAATACTACTGAACCTGTGAATGAAAGGATGTAATTTACTCACTGTGGTCTGGTTCATGACAGTATGGCTAAGACTCTGACAGATCGTCAGGTAATTGGTACTTGGTTGGCATCAACCAAGGGCTACCTGGCAACATAGATTTCCAAGTTTTCCTCATCATTTTGAATACCTGAATGTCACTGAGTTTAAAAGGAAAACCACTCTATTGCCTCATAATTCACAGATTGCCTAATCACAACCATCTAAGTGTTTATAAGATTAATTATCTTCTTCCTTCTTACACACAAGTTCTACAACCTTAGATATAGTCATAAGGTAGGCAAATGTATTTGTATATATTTTCCCTGTCTCGCCAAGGTGGACCAATGTTAAAATTGAAATGTCCTTCCATCAAGAATTAGCTAAACTTTCAGTTTGGCATACTTAAATGCTTTGAGCTTGGAAGTGCACGTGATTTGCACAAGTGAGCCTCACCTCCTGTGCACTAATCCTCCTTACATTCACTTAACAGAGAAGGTGCACC
This sequence comes from Ursus arctos, assembly GCF_023065955.2. Lineage (NCBI taxonomy): Eukaryota > Metazoa > Chordata > Mammalia > Carnivora > Ursidae > Ursus > Ursus arctos. Next base: position 22,195,539 of record NW_026622775.1, read on the forward strand.
TCAGTGAATCTGGATACTAATAAATTTCAAAGCTATAATGCACAGTGAAGGAATATATCTTTAAAATAACTGGATTAGATTAAATGGCAATTCAATAGAAAAGGAATTTTTAAATTCCATTTAAATACCAGATTAAAAGATGTAAATTCATCTATAGAGAAAAGCCTTATTGACTTCAGCCACACAGAGAGAGTGACAGGTGAAAAAAGATACCTCAGTGTTGTTTGGTTAATGTGTTTGTTGGTGCAGTTGTAAGCATAAGATGCTATAGCGTAGGCATTTGAATCCTCTCAGGTTATTTTATGAAACATCTCACAAAATATTGTCAGATCCACCAAAAGGGGATTATTTTGTTAATTTTAAGATGCCTGGGATGCAAATATTAAAGTGGTATTTTTTTATGGTTAAGTCCATCAGCTGAGAGAAGTATAAGCACTGTTTTCATCATTGTCTCTGATTTTCAATAAATTGACAAATATTTTTTTCCCACTCTGAGACCACCTCTTTGCTTTTTCTGTTTACTCTCTCTAGTATGCCATTTTCTACAATCCAAACACCTTAACAAAATACCTGAAATTGATTTATCCACCACCTTTCAATGCCTCTCACCTTCTTTGTGTCCTTTCCTCCTAACCCAGCCTTACTCCCGTGGTCAGCCATGATAGTTAGGCCTTTGCAGGTACTGGCAGCTCCCCTGTCCCTTTCTTACTTGGTCTTACTCTCCTGGGTTATACCTTGGCCCTGGTTACATACAACTCTGTTCTTTCTTGGTGCTTGTCCCTGCACAACAGATAAACACACATCTCAATTTACATCCATAGTAATTTACCTCAAGAGGCCTGTAAAGCTTTGCAGTGATCACTCTCTATTTCCCAAGTCACTTCCCAGTCCTACGGTCCTAAGTACTATTTCATGTCTTCTCTCTCCTTAAGTCTCCCAATACTGCCTCCATCATCATTACTCTCAGATTTTATCTCATAGTTCTCTGAGAAAATGGAAACTGTTAGAGGAAGACTTCCACCAAGGGAGCTACCCAACTTACCATATCTCTGCCCATATCCTCTACTTTTCTCTAGATACTACAAATGGGTTGTGTGTGCTCCTTGCCTACACCAGGTACTAATCTTGTGCAGTAGATCCCAGCCTTCTTATCTACTCAGTTACAATTCTCCCCTCTCTTCTCTCATCCTCAGACTTCCCTCTCTGTTGGATCATTCCCATTAGCATATAAACACTCTATTATATCTCCCATTTGAAAAGAATTCTTGGTTCATTACACTTTTGTTTACAGCTAATATTCTATTTATCTTCTACAATTAACAGTAAGTCTCCTCAAAAGAGTTTTCTAGCCTTCTAACCTCTCCCCTTCCATTCTATCTTGGATCCTCCATTCTATTTTTTCCACATATGACTCAAAGAACTTAAGGTCACCATTAACCACTGTATCTCTAATTCCAACTGCCAATTCTCACTTATTTTATCCATCAACAGCATTTGACCTACTTAATCACTCTCTCCTCCTTGAAACATTTATACTCTCTTTCTCTTAATTCTTTTCTAGTCTTTCAGGCTGTTGATTTTCAGTCTTCTTTACAAGGTCTTGATGGCTTTGTCCATGGACTCTTCTCCTCTATCTTGTTCCCTGGCTAATCTCATCCTGCACAGTATTGTTTGCTGATGATTAGGAATTCATAATATTAAGACAGATATAACATGATTGCTTTTTACTCCCTCCTCGATGTTTTTATATTTTAGAGTTGTTGTTAATGCACTGTTGTTTTTATTCCTTTCAACCCAAGGACACTGCTGATTCTTGTTTTGATTTTTCCTGGAATATTTGACTCAGGGAAGGCAAGAGATAGTGACAGGGAAAAACAGAGGGAGCAAAAGAGAGAAATGGAAGGAGCCTCTTGGTTAAGTTTAGGAACTGAATAATTGGAAACTGGTGAAAAAGGAGAGGTGGTTGACTTTTGTTTTGTTTTGTTTTGTTTCTATCAATGACTTCATATAGTCATAGTTCTTAGGGGGAAAATATCCTAAGGTTTCTAAAAGGATACAAAAACTTACAAAGCTATGAAATTTCAAAATTACTAAACATATTCGTACAGACAGATTTGCTAAACACCAATGAGGTAGAGATCATTTGATTATGATAAACTGCTTATATTTTTAATTTAGTTATATATTACAAACAATAAAAATCTATGATATTTTATATTCTTAGGGAAAAAACATATTGGTTTATGTTCTCACATTTTCCATAGCTGATATTCTGGCCTTTGGACAATTCTATCACACTTCTGATGGTTTCAATTCCTTTTTGAGGAAGGGATTTACTTTAAGATTGAGTGAATGGGCCCATCCTCTATGCTGCTCCCCTTCTCTTTTGTGCTCTGTTCATTATGACATGTTGGATTACTCTGGCCTCCTTTCCTAGACTCCTGTCACAGACAGTCATTCATACAACCAGTAAGCTTCTCTTGGGGCGTTTCCTACCATCTTCAGCAGCCCAGATACTTCCTCGGTACTGCTGCGTAGCACCGATACTAATTCCAATACTGAAACCTCCATCGACTCTACTGCTGCCTTTATCAGGGCGCCGCTTATGCTGTCATTGGATTCTTTCAGGGGTCTACCAAGCTCCTGTGAGCCAAAAAAAGGGGTCCCCATGACAGAGCTTTTCTATTGTCCTCACCATTGCTCTCTCCTTTGAGTGAGAAAAAACTGAAATTGCTAAATAATTGATTTGCCCAAAGAAGTCCTTGACTAACATTCTTAAAATTTTCAGCTTAGAAGAAAAGGGATTAGGCAGATTATTCTATGAAGACTCAAAAATATTCTTTAGTCACTCTTAAATTTTAGAGGTTTTGCCTATACTCCTCCAAATAAAGCTTTTCCCCAAATTCTATTTTGTTCTATAATTATCCTGGGTTTATAACCCCAGTTTCCCTTGGGACATACCTATTCATTACCTGGATTTATTTCTTCAAGAGTCCCAATGTCCAGAACATATCTGGGCATCAGGTCTGTTTAATACAAGTAGAATGATACCTTCTTAGGCTGGGGAGATAAAAGAAAGTATATTGAGCTTGGAATCAAAGAAACCTGATTATATTCCAGCTCTATTGTTTACTAACTGCATATATTTGAGCAATCTTTAAAGCCTCTATGATATTCCATTCAGTATCAGCAAAATATCCCCAAAAGTGGATAGTAAGATCTATCATAGGAATGTTTTAAGAATTACGTAAAAACCATACAGCCAAGACTTAGTATACGGTAATTATTGTAAATATTTATTTTGAAACCAAGCAAAGTGACATAACAATAATAAAAGTAAAGTTCATTTTTACTAAGTTATTATGTATTTTAAGATTAGATATTTGCCTTCATTCAGACTCAATTCTCAGTCTTTTCCAGTGAGCTTGATTTTATCCAACTTTATCCGGACAGATGTTTGATTTGGTTTCTTCTTCCTCTGTTTCAGTGTAGTAAATTACCCTTTTTGGTGTTACTAATAAAAATCTAGACCAGGACATATTTATAAACTTTACACTAAACTTGTTAGCCTTTTATTTTCTCGTGCAGGAAAATTTCTCATATTTTAAATATGATATAAATTATTTTTGTAACATTTTGTGTTTTTAAAAGCAATGCATATTTTTGCAGAAATGTTAAAAATTACATAAATGCACAAAGAAAAACATAAACCCAACCAAGACCAACTAAAAAGAAGCAATCAGTTAAGAATTTGACATACAGACAGCTGTAAAAAATGCTTATATTTAATCAAAATGTGGGCCTACCATACATACTATTTTGTAACTACCCCCTTTTCTTACACTTCTTAAGAAAGGGTGATACATCATGTTAGGAGAAAACTTCCACAGCATCATTTTAATGAATACATGATATTCATAAAATGGATGTACTGTAATTTATTTAACTATACTCATATTGCAGGATTGGCTATTTTCCATTTTTGTTATAATAAACAATGCTACAATGAACATTATATACATAAATCTTTATGCACATCCTTAATCATTTCTTTAGGATAAATTACTAGAAACAAAATTGCTGTGTCAAAGCATATGCATATTTTATTTATTTATTGTAACCCAGTTTTTAATCATAAAGTAATAAATGCACTTTGGAGAGTCAGTCAGTACTGAAACATAAAAAAATGAAGAATGAAAGTGTACTTTCACCTACCATCACATTTTAGACATGAATACTATTAACACACTATATTTTTTTGTATTTTTGCGGTTCTTTATTGATATTCAAACATATTTAAATATACACACTTATCCTTGTCATTTTTCTTCATGTTTATCCTCATTAATGCACATGGGCTCGTAATACGTATTCTTTTTTTTAATTCTTTATCCTTTGTCACTTAATGTAGTTAAATATTTACTCATGGTTTTGCCTCTTTTTACCTGTTGTATGATATTTCATGACATGGGTCTAAAGTATTTTATTTAACCAATTCTGTCTTTTTTTTCAAAAGTTTTATTATTTTTAGAGAGAGAGAGAGTGCTCATGCATGCGAAGAGAGGGGGAAGGGGCAGAGAGAGAGGGAGAGAGAGAATCTCGAGCATACTCCTTACTGAGTGTGGAGCCTGAGGCAGGGCTCGATCTCATGACCCCGAGATCATGACTTGAGCTGAAAACAAGCATCAGATGCTTAACTGACTGAGCCACCCAGGCACCCCTAACCAATTCTGTCTTGATAAAAATTTAGGTTATTATTTTTTCTTTTATAATCAGTGTTGTAATGGACGTTCTTGTCCAATTGTCTTTGTAAACTTTTGAAAATTTATTTATGAGTGGATTTCTAAAAGTGTAATTGATGAGTCAAATAATGTGTATAGTTTAAAATTTACTAAGTAAATAATCTTTTTTGTGAAGTTTTACTACACAAATCAGTACTGCTATTTTCTTGAAATATTTCTAAGGTATGATACAAATAAAACAATACATTTTGAAGTAAAAATAAATTATCTTTTCAGAATATGGAAAGTTTTAGTTTATTTTTTTCATGTAACTATAGGAACTATATGGGGACCATCAACCAAAAGGATCTAATCAGCATTGAGAGAATACTCTGACCAACAACAGCAGAATATATGTTGTTTTCAAGTTCCCATAGAACATATATTAAAATAGGCCAAATCCTGGGCCATAAAGCACATCTCAACATGTTTGACACAAGTGAAATCAAGCAGAAGATTTTCACCGATCACAATATAATAAAACTAACAATCAGTAATAGATAGATAACAGGAACATTTCCATTTATTTGGAAATGAAGCAACACATTTCTAGATAATCCATGGTTTAAGGAGAATGTCTTAAGAAAATTTTTCTGAACAAAATCCCAAAACACTTTGAGCTGAATGAAAACCCAACATATCAAAACTTTTGGATACAACTAGAACAGTGCTTAGAGGAAAATTATTGTATTAGATGCCTACATTATAAAAGAGGAAAAGTCAAATCAATAATCAATGTTTTCACCTAAAGAACCAAGAAAATAAGAGAAAAATAAGCCCAAAGCAAGTAGAAAGAAGGAAATAATAAGAGCAGACATCAATGACCTTAAAACAGAAAAACAATAAAGAAAATCAATGAAAGAAAAAAAAAAGATTTTTGAAAAGATCAATGAAATAGACAAGCAAAAATGACAAAAAAGTAAATACACAAAATAATAAAACCAGAATGAAATACAGGATATCTGAAGACATCAAGAGAATACTATGAATGACTCTACATGAATAAATTTGACAAGTTAGCTGAAATTAAAATTTTTTTTCTCTGTAAAAGACCCTGTCGTGAGCATGAAGAGATAATGAAAAGACTAGCTGCAGACTGTAAGAAAATATTTGCAAGCCACATATTCGACAAAGGCCTGGTATGTAGAATATATAAACAGCTCTCAAAACCCAACAGTTAAAAATAAAGCAACCTAATTGGAAAACGGGGAAAGACATAAACATTTCACTGAAGAGGACATGCAGATTGCAAATTAACACAAGAAAGATATTCAACATCATTAGCCATTAGGGAAATGGAATTCAAAACCACAATGAAATCTCGCTATACACGAGTCAGAATGGCTAAAAGAAAAAAGTGATGACAACATCAAATATTGGTGAGGATGTGGAGAAGGTGGATCATCGCTCAACATTACTGGTGAGAATATAAAATGGAACAGATAACCTGGAAACTAGCTTGGTAATTTCTTTAAAAACTAACCATGAAATTTCTATATGACCTATCAATTATACTCCTAGGCATTTATCCCAGATAAATGAAAACTTATGGTCACACAAAAAACTTGGCACAAATGCTTCTAGAAACTTTATTCATAATAGCCCCAAACTGGAACCAACCCAAAGGTCCTCCAGTAGGTGAATAGTTAACCAGACTATGATACATTCATATTTAGGATATTTCCCAGCAATAAACAGGAATGAACTGTTAAAAAATACAACATCCTCAGTGAGTCTTCTGAGAGTTTTGCTGAGTGAAATAAGCCAATCCCAAAAGGTTACACACAGAATGATGATATTTATACAACACTTGGGAATGACAAAATTATAGAAATGGAGAACAGATTATCTGTTGCCAGGAATTAAGGAAACTGGAGGGTTGGAGGGAGTGTGTTTGGTGAGAGGGAAGTGGGTGAGGCTAGAAAAGGGCAATGTGAGAGATCCCTGGGGTGAAAGGAATGCTCTGTGTCTTGACTGTTTCAATGTCAGTATCCTGGTTATAATATTGTATTATAGTTCTGCAGGATGTTACCATTGGGAGTAAATGTGTAAGTGTAAATGGAATCTCTCTGTGTTATCTCTGAAAAATGCATGGGAGTTTACAATGATATCAAAATGTAAAGAGTTTGCTTTTTAAAAAAATTAAATTCACAACATTAATATCTTACATAATACCACTTGTAAATTCACTAAATTATCATGAGTGCTAAAAATACTAGTTTTTGCAAATATATAGATTTTTGTCTCTATTTCAACATATCCTTTAGTAATGAACATTTGAATCTGGCACCACCATTTTCTGTCTATTTGAACCCATCTATTCATTTGTTAAATATTATTTCACCATTCCCATCTCTTCCAACAATATAAATAAATTTCATCACGCAGGATTTTTATTCCTCGCTATTATTTTTCAAAACTAAATTATGTAAATATATGCTTCTCTGTGCAGACATTTCTTAATTCTAATATAAATTACAAAATAATAATAGTATATCTAATAATAATAATAATCTATGAGTCATTAAAATTGTTTTGTCCATGAATAGTAGAATAAGGAAAGTATAATGTATTAGACACATCTTGAACATTTTTTAAGAGAAAAGCAATATTAAAATATTTTGAACAAATGACCTTTTTGACTGTTTAATGGGCTACTCCATGAACATTTACAGTGACTTTTGGTAGTTTGTCAAACAGTTTTAATTAAAGTACTTCCCTTACGAGACAATCATATCATTCATAAACAGCTGATATATGTATTTAAGACATCTTAGGCATATAGTAATTCAAGCCTATTATATAAGAACGACTAAAACAGTAGTTATACTAGTATCAGTTATAGTATCTTCATTAAGGGAACATACAACTTTGTGTAAAGGAGTTTGCCTATGGTTTTTACAGAAATAGTGACATGAACTTTGGCAAATATTATTTTGCAAATGCCACTCTTAAGAACAGTACCACCAGCAGTAACCTGACATTTATAACTATTCTAAATAATGCAACAAAAGCATTTTCAAGGTTCATGTGCATCTTTTCATATGCAAACTTTGCAGTTCTCTTCAATAATTTAGCTTGTTTGGACACATCTTACTGAATCATGTTTTTTGAATTGAAAATATACATTATCTTGTGAGTCAGCCATGCATCTGCAGAGAGTCAGACTCTTAATTCTCTGTTTTATCTGACCCTTTTTTGGTTTCATTTGGCTTCTCCTACTATTCCTCATCAGATGTTAGATCCTTGGTAGGTAAACATATTTGTGGACCATGTTTATCTATTAGATATCTGCTCAATTAAGCAAAGCATTATGTAGAGTTTGTCTAGAAAATTGACTGAGAATCTGAAGTCTTAAAAGTGTGAATACGAATATTTTAGACTTTTCCTAAATAAAGTAGCCTCTTGTTTGAAACCTTGCTTCTGACTTCTGTATTACTGATTCACAATCTATTACTGATTCACTTGACGGTGAATCTCAGGTTTTTATTCTCTTCCTGCCTTGATGGAGTCTGCCCATTAGATGGAGTCTCCATTCTAGGTATATACTAATTCCTACAGTGGCCTGATTCACATTGTCTGACAATCCTGAGCAGTGAAAACTTAAAAATACATTCAATGTGGTGAATACTTTCATGGGCAACTATACGTCACTATTAAGAATATTGATAAAATAATTACTCACATATCATAAAATATATTGTTCTACATGAGCCAGAATATATGATCATGATTAAATATTGATAAAATGTGATTTTGTGAAATTTCTTAACATTTATAGGCAAAGTTATATTTCTTACATAATACTTATTTTGGTAAAGGTGAAAATTTCAGTCAGACAGACTGGAAATTCATAACCTCACTCTCATTTAATCGCTACAACACCTTAAGCAATTTTCTTAACCTCTCAGATGGAGTGATCCACTTAAGCCAATACTAAGCATATAGTAAATGTTCACTAAATGATAGTTCTTACTTATATTATTGTAATTGCCAGTACAACCCCTATTTTAGTACCAGTACTTGATCCACTACTACCTGGACTAGAAGGAGAAAGAATAAAACTACAGAAATGCAAAAGATAATTGATGAACACACATTGTTGTATGATGGGCAAAGTTATTTAGTTGTCCTTATGTCCCATTGATATTTTATGATTCAAAAGATTGAAATGCTCTTTTAGCAGATATTTTTAGTCATTAAGCCCAATTTTTGGAGCATTTTCATTACCCCAGCTCAGTACTCCTGGTAGATTTAATGTTCTCGGGCTTTGACAGTTCAAATAGCTGGCAGTTAATGTTGGTTATCATCAAATGAAATTCTTTTGATTTGGAATGCCATTAGTTTGGTAGATAACAGACTTCTCTTGCAGTGTGAAGTAATGTAGAAAAAGTTTATGTTACCCAAATTGGGTTGAAAGGAAGAATTTAAAATGGCATCTATTGCTTAAAAATGATTGCTTTTGGAAAGAACAGTAGCATTCAAATCCATAGTCAGAAAAAGACAGTGGATATTTGTAATCCTTCTTATATTAATACTTGTACAAAATCCCAAATATTCTGTGGTATATTCGAATGTGCAATTCCAGATACACTTTGATCCCTGGATATATTGGTTTTCTAATGTGAACTTTATCCCTTTGTTTCTTACTTAAATAGGTTCTAATTAAAAATAAAATTGCAAATCTTTTAACTTCAAAAATATTATTACCCCAAGCTGATTCTTTCTATTGCCACATATTCATACCTACATAGACTTTTATTCTATTTACAGAACTTACTGAATAAACATTTCTTGAACAACTATTAAATTTGAATTGCTATACAAAACGCAGTTCTGTGTACAAAGCCACAAGGTAAAGATAATTGTTATACAATCTGCTCTCCTTTCCTACCACCGTGTGAAGCTGAATTCACTCCCTACAATTTTAGTAACATATATTTTTGTCCCCGTATTCTCTAAGTGAGAATTTAAACAAGTCATCAAAAACAAAATTCTAGAAAACATATTCTGCGTGTAATGGAAGAGATGACTGCATTACTGTAAAGCTGTTGTAGTGGTTTTAGTTATTCACCAGCTGGAAGGGTTGACTACCAAGGTTGCTGATGGCTATGGCACCTTTATGGTGTATTTGCCTCCAAGCTGCATTTTAGTGCACAAAGGAGCCACAAATAACTAGCAATGTGACTAGCAGGATATGAAATGTCAAATTTAATTTCACAAATGACTCAACAATTTCTACATCTCTAGGGGAAGATAGTTAAAGAGCTATGCAATAGGCATTGTATATGTATATACATATGTACACACACACATTTATATATTTATGTATATGAGGGTAATCTGTTAGATGTTTGCAAAACAAGTCCACTTCTCTACACAATTCAAACATTGAAATATTTTTATTGAAAAATAGTTGACATATAATATTGTGTTTGTTTTCAATGTACAATGTAGTGATTCCAAATATATGTACATTACAAAATAATCACCACAATAAGTCTGGTTAGCATCTGTTATCAGACAGCATTGTTAACGATATTATTGACTATATACCCTATATGGTACATTATGTCCCCATGATTTATTTATTTTATAACTGGAAGATTTTACCTTTTAATCCCCTTCACCTGTTTTGTCCATCTCCTCACCTCTCTCCCCTTTGACAACCATCAGATTGTTCTCTTTATCTATGAGTCTGTTTCTGTTTTGTCTTATTTGTTTTGTTTATATAGATTCCACATATAAGTGAAATCATATGGTATTTGTCTTATTTTGTCTCACTTATTTCACTTAGCATAATACCCTCTAGGTCCATTCATATTTCTGCAAATGGCAGGATTTCATTGTTTTTTATGGTTGAGAAATATATAGAGAGAGAGATATACAGATAGATGTATAGCTATAAATATATATATAATATATATAAATAATTTTTAAAAAATAATTAAAAAATATATAATACATATATATAAATAATTTAAAAATCATTTATAAATAGTGGATATAGTATATATATCCATTTTTTTCCATTCAGCCGTGATGGACATTTAGGTTACTTCCATATCTTGGTTATTTTAAATAATGCTTCAGTGAACATAGAGGTAAATATGTATTTCAAATAAGTGTTTATATTTTCTTTGAATAAATACCTACAAGTGGAATTGCTGGATTGTATGATAGTTCTATTTTTAATATTTTGAGGAGCCTCCATACTATTTTCCATAGTGGTCTCAACAGTTTACAGTCCCCACGAATAGTGCACAAGGGTCTCCTTTTTTTCACATCCTCACCAACAGTGGTTATTTCTTGTCTTTTTGATAATAGCCATTCTGACAGATGTGAGTTGATATTTCATTGTGGTTTTGATTTGCATTTCCCTGTTGGTTAGTGATGTTGAGCATCTTTTCATGTGCCTATTGACCATCTGTATGTCTTCTTTGGAAAAATATTAATTCAGGTTCTCTGCTCATTTTTAAATCAGACTGTGTCTTTTTGATATTGAGTTATACATGTTCTTTATATATTTTGGATGTTAATCCCTTATCAGATATATCACTTGTGAATAGATTCTCCTTTTCAGTAGGATGCCTTTTCATTGTGTTGGTGGTTGCCTTCATCGTGCAAAAGCATTTTGGTTTGATGTACTCTCATTTGTTTATTTTTGCTTTCATTGTCCTTGCCTGAGGAGACAGATAAAAAAAAATATATATATATATATATATATATATATATATATATATATATATATATATATATATATTGCTAAGGCTGACATCAAAGAGCTTACTGCCTATGTTTTCTTTGGGGAGTTTTATGGTTTCAAGCCTTATATAAGTCTAATCCATTTTGGGCTTGTTTTTGTATTGAGTGTAAGAAAGTGGTCCAGTTTCATTTTGCATGTGGCTGTCCGGTTTTTCCCCAACACTATTTATGGAAGAGACTGTATTTTTCTTCTTGTATATTCTTGCCTCTTTTGCCATAGCATAACTGGTCATATAAGTATAGGTTTATTTCTGGGCTCTCTGTTTTGTTTCATTGAGCTATGTGATTGTTTCTGCGCCAGTACCATACTGTTTTATTTACCACAGCTTTGTAGTATAGTTTGAAATCAAGGAAGGTGATACCTCCAGCTTTGTTCTTCTTTCTCAAGGTTACTTTGGCTATTCAGGGTCTTCTGTGGTTCCATACAAATTTTACGATTATTTTTTCTAGTTCTGTGAAAAATGCCATTGCTATTTTGAAAAGGGTTGCCTTGAGGGTGTAGATTGCTTTGGTAGTATGGATATTTTAACAATATTAACTCTTCCAATCCATGAGCATGAAATATCTTTCCATTTATTTGTGTCTCATTCAATTTCTTGCATTAATGTCTGTGGTTTTCAATATCTAGGCCTCCTTGATAAGATTTATTTTTAGGTAGTTTATGTTTTTGATACAATTTTAAATGGGATTGTTCTTTCTCTTTCTGCCAATTAGTTGTTAAAGTACAGAAACACAAAAGATTTCTGTATATTGATTTTGTATCCAGCAACTTTATGGAATTCATGTATTAGTTATAATAGTTTTTGAGTGGAAACTTTAGGGTTTTCTATATATAGTATGTCATCTGCGAATAGTGACAATTTTGTCTTTTCCAATTTGGAAGTCTTTTGTTTCCTTTTTTGCCTAACTGCTGCAGTAGGACTTCCAATACTATGCTGAATAAGTGATGGCTTTTGGCATTCTTCTCTTGTTCCTGAAGTTAGAGGAAAAGATTTTAACTTTTTACTATTTAGTATGCTAGCTGTGGATTTGTCATATATGGCCCTTATTATGTTCTCTATATACCTATTTTATTGAGAGTTTTTATCGTATATGGATGTTGAATGTTGTTAAATGTTTTTTCTACATTTATTGAGATGATCATATGATTTTTATTCTTTGTTTTACGACTATGGTTATCATGTTGATTGATACGTGGATATTAACCATCCTTGAGTCCCTGAATAAATCCCATTAGATCATGGCGTATGATCCTTTTAAAGTATTGTTGAATTTGGTTTGCCAATATTTTGTTGAGGATTTTTGCATAAATGTTCATCAGGGATATTGGCCTATAATTTTCTTTTCTTGTAGTTTCTATGTCTGGTTTTAGTATCAGGGTAATGCCAACCTCATAGAATGTAAAAGAAAATTTTAAATATTTAGAAAACATGTTTGTGCAGATTTATACCAACTTTTAGAATTTTGTATATCTCAACTTAAGAATTATTTTCATATTCTCCTCAGGGAATCTAATTAATTAAAATATGACATTCATAATTATAATATCTAAATATTTTTGAATTAAAGGAATGTTGACATTTCATGGAACATACATATTTGAGACAGCTTAGAATAGATGGCATATAGGCGGTTGGATCACTGATATAAAAATAACAGATAAAAATCTATCTAGCAAGGAGGAGGAGAGTCAATATTCTAATATTTAAAATGAATTTGTCATTGAGCAATATAATAAAAATTACACTTTATGGAGGTTTTTAATAGAAAATATAGAAATATTTTTAAGAAGAGTCTTTACTGAATAATTCAGTTTAAGACTCTAGAAGTGTCAAAAGTCTAATGCCGTTTACAACTTAATGAACATGTATCAAGAGGGAGCTAAAGTAAAGCATTCTGGTTACTGAATTTTCTAGTCCAAGACAGAGACTTTGCTATGTGAATTGATGTTTTTAAAATATTATACATAAGGATCACCTGGAAAGTTTAAATGCAAATGCTTGGATCCTGCCCCAAGATATTCTAATTTAGTGAAACTAGAAACCTTCTTAAACCAACTCTCTAGGAAATTCTGAGGAAGTTGGCCCAAGGGGGAGTCTTTTAGACTATCCATCGAATATATTGTATTCCAAGATCTAAGATGCCATCAATTATAAGAAGCATCTTTCATTACTTCTAAGAAAAATAAATGTCAACTATACAATCTCACTGATTGCAAGATGCATCTTAATTTTAGGGAAATTAAATTGTGTTCATCTTAGAATTGTAATACCATATGATTTATCTCTACGAAGTTTCTGACATCAACTGAATAACACTTGATTCAAAATTAAACTCTGATAAATTTCTGATTCTTTCAACTGGACTTATTTTATCAATACCTTTTTCTCTGTGCCAAGAGTTTTTGACAGGCATCCATTCCTCTTTTGCTGCATAAAAACTAACCCCAAACTCAGGATGTTTAAACAATAATTTATTATTATTTTACTTGGTTTCTATGACTTGTTTGGGCTCAGATGGACAATTCTTACTTGAGATGTGTCATGCAATTACAATTAAATACTGGCTGGAACTACAGTAGAAATAAGGCTCAACTGAGCTAGACTTCCAAGATTGCTCATTCACAAAACTGACAGTTGATGTTGGCTATTGGGTTAAGTAAAACTCAGCTGGGGATTTCAACTGGCTTGCTTCATTGGCCTTTTCATGTGGTTTGGGCTTCAAATAATGGGTTTAGTTTTTCTGAGAGGGAGCATTCCACAAGTGTTCCAAGAGTCTCCATTTAAGGCTGTAAGGCTTTTTCTGATTCAGCTTCTGGTCATTATGACCATAGCATCACCTCCTCTGCACTCCTTTTGTCAAGAGTGAGTCACAGCTCACTTACAGCCAAGGAGGTGGGGTCACTACGTAAGGGAATAGCTCCGAGGAGGTACGGTTCATTAGGGGCACCATCTTTGGAGGTAGCTACACAGAATTTTTACATATTATCTAATTTAATGTTTGTTACAAATTCTAGAAGATACTGTGTTAGTCAAATAGAGCTGGTTCTTTGATAATAGAAATGAATACATTTCAAGAACAGCAAGCCTTTCATATGGTCTGTTGGCTTAATCATTGACAAATTAGTTCTCTAAGAGGTTGCTTTTCTGTAGTAACCTGTGTAAAGTCATCATTTGCTTTTTCAGCCCATTTGGTCAGTGAAACATCTTGTATATAGACAAGTCATTCTGGGGTCCCTACAATTCCTCCACCCTCATGCCACGTACTCTTATTCCTTCCTTTTTGCACTTTCCCTTTCTTCTCCCCATATAACTAGAAGATCAAGGGTCATTTTAAAATTAAATTAGCATGCTTGATTGGGAAGCCATAAAAAATATCTAAACAACGTACCAACCAATTATTGCTGAGCTCGTATATGCCAATAGTGGGCTAAGTACTTTATGTTTCCTATCTAATTAAATTTCCACACACAAAAAAAACAGTGAGGCAGACATTATTATCCCCATTTTCACAAGGAAATTGAGGTCAAGAGAGGGAAAGAACTCTCCTAAAACTAAAAATGTGTTAGGGCACTATATCAGATGGTGTCTACATGGAAACTTATGTACATCTGTCTCAAAATGGATATTTGAGTTTTGGCTCATTTGATGCTGAACTATTCTTTCTCCCAGTAATTATTCAATATTTCCAGTTGTTTCCTAAGGCAGTTCTTGATTTATGATAACAAATTGTTATTGTCAGATTAGAGGAGGAGACTTGTCTTCCCATTGCTGCTGTGGCTGAGAAAAATGTATGCAGCCCCTCTTAATGCTATGTCAGGTTGTCCAAATAACCTTAAAAAAAGAACGTAGAGTTTAGCATTGTTGTGTGCAGTTAAAAAACAGATTTTGATATGCTATGATTCCATTCTTATCCACTCTGACACGTGTAGGAATATAATATTGCAATCTTAGAAGGAATATAACATGTCAATATAATGTGCTTTATGGTGAAGACTTTTTTCCCAAAGATCATGCAATCTAGAAAATCAGAGTCTAATCAATGAATTAATGCCACAAGTTCTCATAATACGTTATTCTGGATTTTCCCCTACATTTTCTTGCTCCTTATGGCAGTTTTTGCAGCTTTCTAAAAGTAAGAAAAGTGACACTGGGTTTGGAAATAATATTCTATGGCGAGTTGGGTGTGTGAGTTTAGGATAATAAAGAATTAGTCTTTTCAAGCAGTTTTGCTGGTGAAGAGTTCAGTTCCTCTCTGGACAATGCCAGTTTGACCCCCAACTAAGCTGAACTTCTTTACACGTCAGTCAATACAGGTCAATCAGGTGATCAATCATGATGCTCTCTCTCTTTGTGGTAGCCTATAAGTTCTTATTGTTCCCAGGATTGTTTTAGGTCTTAAGGAAAAAGTGTCCAGTGTCCATCTAAAAAGTAACTGCCTGAGATTTGCAGCTAATTTAGAATTATGAGATGTTTACCTCCATGTTCTCATTCAGCAAATACTCTATGCACAGCCACCATGTGTAAACAATGATCACGTATGCCATCAAAAGTCTCACTGTCTTGGGGAAATACAGACAAGTAAGCAATCAAATGATAGAAAGGGTAAGTACTATCTGATATAGAAAGTAGGAAGCATCAGGGAAATACAAAGCAGGGCAGTCCCCCAGTATTTGAGGTCTAGAGAAGCCTTCCCCAAGGAAGTTACTTTAAAGCACAAATCTTAAAAAAAAAAAAAAAAAAAAAAAGAATTTACCAGATAAAAGGGGTTAGCCAAAGGAACCTGTTTATGCAAAGACACACCAGTG
The DNA here is from genome assembly GCF_023065955.2 of Ursus arctos. Classification (NCBI taxonomy): domain Eukaryota; kingdom Metazoa; phylum Chordata; class Mammalia; order Carnivora; family Ursidae; genus Ursus; species Ursus arctos. The sequence continues at coordinate 22,211,892 of NW_026622775.1, forward strand.
GGTGAAGAACTGAGAGGTGAGCAGGGTGGCTGTAACATGCAGAGTGTAGGATGAAGGGGGAAGTTAGCTTGGCAATGTTAGCAAGGGCCACGTCATGAGGCTAAGTATCATGAACTTTATTGTGAAGGCAGAGAGGGCCAATAAAGCTCTTTTTAAGTGAGAGGTGAACAAAAGGATCTCTGCGATGAATAAATAAATGAATTACTTAAAAATGGAGAGAAGAATGGTAGATGGGAAGGGAGATAATGACTGAAGGCAAAGTGGCCTGGAAAAATGCTTTTGGATCATTTAACAGATGACCCACGGAAATGCTTAAGGAGCGGAGTTAATTCCTTCATTTGTTAATTCAACAGAAATTTATCATCCGTGGACTCCAGTGTCAAATTCTTTAAGCCTTTAGGGGTTATATAAGTAGATAAACCAGATGACATCTTTGTCATAATGGAATTTATGTTCATAAAAGAATATATGTCAGATATTTTATGCTATAAGAAAAATAAACACGAGGGGCGCCTGGGTGGCTCAGTCGTTAAGCGTCTGCCTTCGGCTCAGGGCGTTATCTCAGCATTCCGGGATCGGGTCCCACATCGGGCTCCTCCGCTGGGAGCCCGCTTCTTCCTCTCCCACTCCCCCTGCTTGTGTTCCCTCTCCCGCTGGCTGTCTCTCTGTCACATAAATAAATAAAATCTTTAAAAATAAATAAATAATAAAAAAAAAGAAACACGATAAGGAGATGGAGAATGACAAGACAAAGGTGTTCCTAAGTTACATAGGGTGGTGGGGTTAGTGCACATAACCCACCCACCTCTTTTTTTCTGCTTGCATCTTGCCTGAGGAAAAAAAATATAATGCTTGTTTACCCATGCAGTCAATATTTATATAGTGCTTTTTGTGTATTAGGTGCCCTGTGATCCTCTGTGACAGTGTCATGCAGGCATGGATGCAGGAAAGATTCATCAAGCAGTACTTTGTAGACCATGTTAAGGATTAAAGGTTTAGACGGTTTTCCTATGGACAATGGCAGCCATTGTAGTGTTTTAATTAAGAATTCCATGTGATCAGATTTGTATTTTTAAAAAGAGCATTCTGGCTTCAGGGGAAAGAATGAATTGATTAACAGATCCAGAATGGGTTCTCTTCAACGGAGGGGAAAAGAACAGATATTTTTCCTTGCTTAGCTATTAGTAGTGATGGCCAAATTTCTTTCCATTCAAGGACAAATAATAACATTTTACTATAAATGAAGGGTTTTTTTCTCTCAAGTAGAAAAAAAAAATTGCTTGAGCTAAAATAAAATCTCATGTTTAACAAAATTGTCATCACCCAATCCTTTGAATTCTTGACATTTTTTTCAGACCCATAAACAAATTTCTTATGAATACACTTTTTCCTTTTGAGTGATGAGCTTACTTTTTTGTGAAGGCATAGATGTGAATGTGTGAACCATGTGAACTTACCAAAGAAATTCTGATGTGACCTTTTGTCTCTAAGAGAGAGTAATATCGTCTTTAGCTATGACACTTGATTGACAGAAAACACTCATTTTATTATGAAAACACAGAAAACACACCTTTTTTTTTTCTGCTGCTAAACACCTTATTAACATTTTATACATGTGGAATGTTAAAATATTTGTTTGTATAACATTATATAAGGAGTATCTTAATACAGCTTTGGCCATATTAAAAATGCCTTATGTGCCATGTTGCTCAGATGGCATGTTTACGAATAAGTTTTTAAAGCTCCATATGTACAAATATGAAATATGAAATCTTCCTCCAAATACTAAGAATACAGCTCATTCTACATTTGCTGGTTTATAGTGCTAACATTTATCTGTATCTCCATATTCCAAGATTTGCAAATGAGATAATTCTGTTGCAGTATGCCACCAAATATAAACAGCTGGCTCTCCTTGGCAAGCAGAATATCATCTGAACATTTAATGTAGCCCTTCCTCTAGGATGCCTTTATCATCAGAATTTAGGGACGGACAATTGCTTAACATGTTTCAAATGTACTCTTCTCTAAAGTCGTGCAGCCTATGGATTCTCTTGATAACTATAACAATAAAAGACCGACAAGGACAAGATATCAATATTAAGCATTGGGAATGAAATCTTGTGAACCTATAAGAGGGACATTCAGAGAAATAAAATTTTAAGTAGGCAGTTTTATATAGTGATACTGTCTTAAATTATTCCGAACGGGAATGAGATTCAGTCAGTGGGATTTTGAGGAGCCACAGTGTATTCAAGAACATAGTAGGGGGAAGAAAGAATTTTACCATCAATGTGATGTAAAATATAAATAAAATAACCAAATATTTTCCTCTGAATCCAAGCAATCCATACAGGGAGCATATGATTGTCATTCTTTCACAAATGGAAATGACATTCATTGACTTGCATCTATAAAGTTACAAATAACAACACAACAAATAAGAAATCAGGACTAATTTGGGATGGAAATTATATGAACAAATGTAAGAACAAGGAGTGAGTGTTGGTTACCTCTCATTATACCTTCTAAATGGTATATAATACTTGACTTCAGGCTTTGCTTGTCTTGTTGTTCTTCCAAGGTCGAGGTCAGTGCTGACCAATATAACTTTCTGTAATGATGTAAATGGTCTATATTTTTGTTACCCAATATGGTGGCCACTGGCCATTTATGGCTGCTAAGCATATATGAAATGTGGCTAGTACAACTGAGGAAATACATTCCAATTTTTATTTAATTTAAATGAATGAAAACAAATTTAAATAGAAACATGTGGCTACTGGCTATCACATTGGACATGCATGTCTAGGCCATGAGAAAGATCTTTCTCTTTTAACTATAGGGCATAAACAGTAATTCAGATCTGGTGCTACAGCCACTCTAGCCCATACTTCATCAGAAGACTGAAAGTTGCACAAAGCAGTAGTTCCAGACTCCACTGTATATTATCTCAGGATGGGTGACAAACTGTGCTGGGTGACTCCAGAGAACTACTTGTCATTCTAAAAGCTCATTTGGAAGTATTGGTAGCCTTAATGAGGAGACTCTATTAGCTACCCAAATGAGCAATAATCATTATCTTAACTGAAAATCAAGTGTTTCACAGGGAAGATATGGTGAGAGGAAAGAAACCTGCTGTTGATATTATAGGGTATTACTTTTTATGATGTTTTGAAATGTTTATTTTTCTTCTTGTTATTTTTTAGAGATTTTATTTATCTGTCAGAGAGAGAGAGGGAGAGGGAGAGAGCAAGCGGGGGAGTGGCAGGCAGAGCAGGCAGAGCAGGCAGAGCAGGCAGAGGGAGGAGCAGGCTCCCCACTGAGCAAGAAGTCCAATGCAAGGCTTGATCCCAGGACCCTGGGATCATGACCTGAGCTGAAGGCAGCCGCTTAACTGGCTGAGCCACCCAGGTGCCCCTCAAAATGTTTATTTTCCTATTGACAATTATGAATTATTTATCTTACTGCAGAGATACTTATAATTTTCCGTTTTCTACATTTACTTTAATACTAAAGGGTAAGCCTATATGGCAAAGTATCAAAAGGCTATAAAGGAGCTTGAGGCCATTATTTATTATGTTAATAGTTCTTTCCATTTCAAAACAACTTAAATGGAAATAACCTATGTCAAATATGTTATGTTAAGCAAACAGAACAAATCAAGAAAAACAAAAACAACAACTCCAAAAAAATTGTACAAGGGAGATAAGATTATCTTATGTATTTGAGATATCTATTGATAATAGAACTAACGAGCTAAAACTAGTATTTACCGTGTGTGTACTATATGCCCTAACTGTAAGTGCTTGTTATGGATCATATCCTTTAACAAATCTACAAAATGAGTGTTATCATTATTTCCCAGTAAGTATGTCATTTTTTCCAGCATCTTGCTGGGACTTAGATATAGTAATCAATGCTCCTAAATCTATATAGCCAGTAAGTGAAGTGACCAGAATCTGGACCAAGGTTTGCACAAATCCATTTTTAACCAGTTAATTGAAAATGTCAGAGGATCTAAAATGAAATGGTTTCATCTGGTGTCATAGATTGTTGGAATAAAAATTTTCTGTAATCAAAGAACGACTTTTCACAAGAAAACATTGACAACAGAAGCCTGAATTAAAACACATACACGTTTATACATATTGGAGATTTAATGTTAAGATATAAGTGATACTATGCTTATGTATATAATTTGAGCATAACACACCAAATCTGTGACAGTGAAATCAACTATATTGCTGCAGTAGTGATACTAGAAAATCCGAAGGGAACAAGAGAGCGTTTGGGCTGCCGCTGTAATTTAAGGTTCTGATTTGCCTCAGAGGCTGGAGGGCACTGTGTGTCTACTTGCCAACTTGGCCAGGTGCATGACTACGTCTCTGAAATCAATGCAGAACTACTTCCAGAGGGATTGAAAAAATGCTTCCTCTATTCCTTTTGACAAGAAGTCATTACTAGTAGCCTTTGGGGGAGAGTTGCAGAAGCTTCATGAAAACTACAAGGCCATTATTTACTTTTGATACTCCAAGCCTAGGTCTAAAGGAACAGATAATAAGACCTTTTGCTCATAGTAAGCTCACTGTAACTCTCAGCAATTTTAAAAACACAAAATTGAGCTCAAAACATGGGTTTTATTGTAAACGTTCTTGTTTTTCATCCATTTGGGGTTTTTAATTCTGCTGGTAACACTGGCCTTAGTATAATATACATCTAATATTATCACTGTAATGTCTTCTTTTATATTTTAATATTATTCTAGGGAGGGTTCACTGCTGGTTGTTTCATGATCAGAAGATAACAGAGGAAGGAGTTTTGGCATTATATATTTGAAACAGGGTTAAGGAGAAGAATGTAGATTCAACTTCTTTTCCTGCTTGTAAACATTTGTACAACACATTTTTTTAAAAAATAACTTTTCTTTCTGATAAAGAGAGGCAAATGACACTGTGTTATTGGTATATTGAAAATTGCTCTAGAGTTTGATTCAGTTTCCATGGGTTCTGGTTTCAGTCCTCAGTTTGGTCTGCTACCTGTTAGCTGAATCATTTGGGGTAAATTACTTAATCTCTGTGAGTATGTTTACTTTTCTGTAAATAGAGATACTAAATTCTTTTTAGTGGTAAAAATCAAATAAAACATTAGATTTAAAAGTAAAGTGTAAAAACAGAAATGTAAAAGAGTATGATTTTATGATTTAATAATATGGGAGTAGTGTTTAAATAGAAAGAAATACTTACATTTAGTGTTTTTGTTTTAAAATTTTATCTTTGTAGTCTTTCTGACCAGTGAGCATGTAAACATGCCTATATTTCTAACTTCTTCAGTTCTGAAAACATTTACTGCAGATATTCAGAGAGGGATGAGTTATTTAACATCATGTAGATTTATTTCAACAGTCGAATGAACACAAAATTGAGTTTTGTGAAAAATTCAACCTAAAATATGTTCACATATCCAGATTATTATACATAAGTATAATTTTGGTGGTAAAAGATGTCATTGTTGATTTTATCTATGATCTTTACCTAAAGGATTAGCAAGGGAGAAGCTTACTAACATCAGTAAGGTTACATCAATATTTATTTAATTTCTCCTTATTGGTTTATATACCTTCAGAATCAGGATATAATCAGATCAATGTCACATACAAGATGTTCAGAGTATCTTTAGCATCACAAGTGGAAATGTGGATATTCTCAAAAGGCTATAAAGGAGCTTGAGGAACGTCCATCTGCTTCTGTGTACCAACACCAATCACAAATCTGAAAGTAGCTTGATATATTAGTATGGGACATTATAGAAAATGTAGGTGGTAGATTTGTGATTGTAAGTTCCACCCCCGCCCCTTCCCTCCAAGAATTTAGAAATAGGAAAACTCAGATTGGATAAGAGCAGAGGCAGATGGTTCTCATATTAGAGATAGTCTTGACTGAATGGGTTAATGAAAGAGGATAAAAGTGCCAAAATAAATTCCAGAGAGGAAGGAGAGGGAGAGAGAGAGAGAAAGAGATGGAGAGGGAGGGTGGGGAGAGAGGGGAAATCTAAGTTGTTAATGAGTCATTCTATCTACTTGCAGAGTTAGAAGTACTAGGTCCCAGAATATGGTGCAATTAGAAATCTGATTTATATAACTGTCTCTCCTTATTTTGATTACTTTCTTTTCAAGATGCACAGCCATGAGGAGACTCTGCCTGAAAACTCTATTTACTGGTCTAGCTGTTGAGGAAGTCAGCTGGGTCCTACCTTATTCCTTCTGTCATTTTCGGAAGCCATTCTCAGCTTTATGGTACTGGAGACACCTAGATTTAACAATACTTGAGACCAATATCTGGACATGGTAAAATTACCGAGTTAATGTCATTATGTGAGGTCTCTTAGTGAGTAATCAGTCATTTGATCTTCCTAGGACTACCTTAACTTGTTCATATGCTTTTAAAAAACATCCACATAAGTCTTATGACATTTCATACAAATCCAATGTGTGTGTGTGTGTGTGTGACAAGTGACACCTCAGATTGCTAAAGTTCTCCTCTCATTCACACTTGTGCCACATTTCTTAAGGGCAAGTTCCAACGTTTATTTTACCCTCTCCATTCTCAATGACCTAATTTTGGCTCTCTCCCTCTCCATGATGTGGGTATGTTCTTCTTACCCTTTCAATGCCTTTAGTCAACCAGAAAATTTTTACTGAATGAACATTACATTAAAGCTATTTCATCAATTATGTTCAAGGACATGAGTATTGATGATCTGATTTAACCTGAATATTCATTACAACACAGGGAGAGGGTTGGGGGTAGTGTAGCAGAGGAGAACATTACTAAAATATTCAAAATATTTGTGCATTTTTTACAGATGGACAGAGCATACATTACAGACTATTAGTTGAGTTTTTGGTTTGATAATTTTTTTCCATCACTTTTGGTAAGTTTCTCAAGTCATACATTTTTCAGTTATTTACATTTTGATCAGTTATTCACTGGATTGTGTGTTCCTGATACCCAGGTGACAGAATCTAAGGAAAGATTCAAGTCTTGAAATCCCAATGGAAGCTGTGTTAGTTTGGGATTTGCTTTGTATATGTGCCTCTGATGTGGTTGATTCTATGTCATAAATTCAACTACTTCTTTTATATTTATAAAACTTAAATCTGTATATTTTAATGTATGAAACTTGGATACAATTTTATATCATGCACATTAACTCTTATGTAATTTTACAAACTCTATGTTTGTAATTTTAATTTCCAGGTATAGCTCTCTTCACAGATTTTTCACTTCCTAAGGACAGAAATCTCATCTTATTCATCATTGCATCCTCTACACTCAGCATACTACCTAGAAAATAAATCAACACATTTATTGCACTAAATTGATAGTTATTTCTACTACAGCTCCTTTTTTGTTCTAATCAAACTAATTAATCTAGATTCATCCTTTAATTTAAAAGTTGATATTCTCCCGTATATCCTCCTAATTCAATGAATAAAGGGACATCTTTACCACTAAGAAACTCCCACTTGGCTGGTCAGAACAGATATGTAAACAAGTTTAGGATGGGCCACTGGTGAAGACACCATGATAGAGTTTGAATAGGGTACAGTGGCTACCCTTCCTCTTGAGGGGGAAGGCAGCTATCGATAGGAAAACCTCTCAACAGGAGATGATATTGGAGCTTGAATTTGAAAGCTGACATGTTTGCTTGTTGAGCAAGATGGTGGCCATTGTGAGAAGAGTAAGCAAGTCATTTAGAGCATACGTCATTACTTAACGGTGTGGTGAATAATAAATAATGATCTTCCGTGCATAAGGAACAGCACGAGGATAGTGGCTTGGTGCTTCCAAGAACTGTAATTCTCTTGGACTCGTGCAAAGCGCATGGGGTCAGGCTCACAAGATTTGAAGTACTGAGAGAGAGGCATAGACCAGATTACAAAAGACCTTGCATTTTATGGAAAACAAAATTCATTTTTCCATTTGGTCTGAAAATCCTCCATGTCATCTTTTTTTTTTTTTAAGATTTTATTTATTCATTTGGCAGAGAAAGAGGGAGAGCGAGCACAAGCAGGGGAGGGGCAGAGGGAGAGGGAGAAGCAGGCTCCCCACTGAGCAGGGATTCTGATGCAGGCTCAATCCCAGGGTGCTGGGATCATGACTTGAGCTGAAGGCAGTCACTCAACAGGCTGAGCCACCCAGGTGCCCCCTCCATGTCATCTTTAATCTTTCCTTTTATGTCTTCTATCTTCTAGTGATTTAATGAATCCTGGTTTAACATGCTTCGTAATGTTTCTTTTCTCTATCTTACTTCTTTGTCACTATTACTATTACTCTTGTCACTCACTCATTCTTTCCTTCAACCACTATTTTTTTTAGTGCTTTTTATGTCCCAAATGCTATTCTTGGTTATAGGAAAACAGTGGTGAATAAGGTGAACAAACTGGCTGCCTCCACCAAGCTTGTAGATAATTAATGCACAACTTACCTGTTAAATTTGCTTTATTTTTAAAAAAGATGTATTTACCCATTTTAGAGAGTGAGAGAGAGCTGAGCAAGGAACCCATGCAGGACCCGCTCCTGCAACCCTGAAATCACTACCCGAGCAGAAAACAAAAGCTGGAAGCTTAACTGACTGAGCCACCCAGGCATCCCTATTAAGTTTACTTTAAAATGATAAGACCTGTGAATAAAAGTAAAGTGTAGTAAGGGGATACTGAGTTATGGAGTATACCTCACTAGATAGGATGGCCAGACAGGCTTTGCTGAGGAGATGACGTTTTAGTTGAGACATGGATGAATTTATGAACGAGCTAATGAGGAGAAAAGAAGTTTCAGAAAAAGGGAGAGACACTGTGGTGGGGATGAGTGTGGCTTATTAAAGGATGAGCGCGAGCATCTCCCATAATTATTAAAGTTAAATACATTCCTTGTTTGGTAATAATCATGGTGGTCCTGTTTTCTTGTTCAAAACCTGACAGAAACAGATATAAGTGACTAGAGCAGAGTAAGTGAGGAAGAGAGCAGTCTGTGTTCTTGTTTGACACCCTCACACTGAGATGAAAAAACCCACACTTTTCACAAGATATTCTCCTAACTCCTTTTTAGAATATACACTCAGCATTTTAAGAAATGTGAGACTAAAAGTTTGGATAAAATACAAATATCATTTTTAGCCCTACCATTTACAGAATTCAATTAATCAACATATCTTAGAGAATATGCCATGATATTGTCCTGACTGAAAAAGTATTTCTTTAGCTTGAACGTATCTGAAATGTAGTTGGCAATTGTTAACATTATAATGTGCAATAAAGAAGTGAATTAAATTTTTTGAGGCATCTCTAGAAGTGAAATATTTTTATCTACATTGAAGTGAAGCTTCATTCATTATTAGGAGAATTAAATAAAGCTTTATAAAAACATCTTAACCCTTAAAGGGATACCTCTCTGCTCTTTGATTAATTTAAGAAAGACACAATATTTCATCCATGCATTATTTTTCCACTTTGGAATAGTAATCATATTTCTGTGAACGCAGCCATATATTTGGACTGGCAGCTGTAAATATTTTTAAAATTCATTTTTGAGAATGACATTTGTCATGGGTAGGACTAGGACTAGTTTCTTCTTAAGATTCAGCGACCCGTCTTGCAAATGATACAGTATCTCTTAAGAGCTTTACCTTATCAAACATTGTTAAAATGTAAATACAATAAATAAAATGGAATTTGGATCCATGGGGTGCCTCTAATAGCTTTTCCTCCTTGACATGGAGCTAATATGAAGTGCATCTAAACAGTTGATTTTTATAAGACTGCAGAAACTGACAGTTATTTTCCGGTGCTACTCACCACTGTTCTATCTCATTTGAATTCCAGAATCAATGGGCAATACCAATACCTATGGATTACATGTTAAAAAGGGAATTATGAATTATGGATGAACTGGGACAGTTATTGGTATTTAAAGGCATCATATTTCATGTTGAATATTAATAGGAATGAAAGACCAGAGGAACATAGTTACCAAAAAAATGAATAATATTTCAAAACAAAGTAGCTTCTTTAAGCCATGGGATATAAGAATAAATGTTAAAGATATTATAGTTAATTCACTTAGTGACAGTTTTTGTAACAATAAAGACTAGAGATGAGGACTTACCATCAAGGTTTTTTTTTTATTATTATTCGATTAGGAAAAATCTAATTTGGACATTAAATAAAAGGTAGTTTAAAAAATTGTCCTATAGGGGCGCCTGGGTAGCACAGTCGTTAAGCGTCTGCCTTCGGCTCAGGGCGTGATCCCGGCGTTCTGGGATCGAGTCCCACATCGGACTCCTCGGCTGGGAGCCTGCCTCTTCCTCTCCCCTGCTGTGTTCCCTCTCTCGCTGGCTGTCTCTCTGTCACATAAATAAATAAAATCTTTAAAAAATAATAATAAAAAAATAAAAAATTGTCCTATATTTTGACAGTGTCTATTGTCTCATTGTTTGGCTTTATATGATTGCTAAAAGGAAGACTATATGTTCATACGAAATGCAATAAAGTATAATTTAAAATTTCAATTTTAAGGGTTTAAGTCACTCAAAAAAATAAAATATTTTTATTCAACATTTGTGAGATGATGTCATAAATTATTACTTTTACTATCTGTGTTAGTTAAGTTGATACACAGTGAAAGTGGCTGAGCCTCTGCCTCTTGGGATTAGGGTACTACTTCCCAAATTTGCATAATCCATAAGAGGAATTTATTCATTCTCTTAAACTGCAAGGAATTCGATCAAGCTTACCAACCCACTAGAAACTAATAAACCAAAATATTAACATCCAGTCATGGATTACTGTGTAATGAGAAATAAAAGAGAATGCCAAGAAGACTAGAATGTGTGTGCTGACTGAAAAGCATGTTATATTCCCAGTAGGAATGTCATTTATTATTTATTCATCAAATGTGTATTGATGTCTGATTTATACCAGACATTTTGCTAGACACTGGATGAAAAGTCAAGTAGGGCATAGTCTCTACCATCAAGGCACTTATTGACTAGTTTGAAAGACAACCAAGTAAAAACAACAATTTTAGCACAGTAAAGAGAAGATTCCAAATACAAATAGGGATCTGAAAGGGTTTCTCTGAGGGGGCAAAACAAGGTGAAATAGAAAATAAGTAGAAGTTTGCTAGTGGAAGAAAATAACTAGGCCATCCTAAACTCTCTGGTTTTGGACCTATGGGGGTGGCATGGTATTAAATCACGATAAGACTTCCACACAACGAAGGCAGGTATGGCTGCTTTTCCCCTCTCTCTAACCATAAGCTTCTCTCTACATTGGATCCTATCCATCATTGCTCAACCGAGTTCTAGTTTATACCTTACATCTCATTATTTACTCATCCAACAAATTCTTTGATCATCTACCATGTGCCCGGCATCCTAGTAGGCATGGAGCACTGCACAGTACACAAAACAAAATCACTGACCATTATAGAGCTTAGAATCAAATACTTTCTTTTGGGGCACCTGGGTGGCTCAGTGGGTTAAGTGTCTGCCTGTGGTTCAGGTCGTGATCTTGGGGTCCTGGAATAGAGCCCCTTGTCAGCCTCCCTGCTCGGCAGGGAGTCTTCTTTCCCCCTCTCCTTTTGCCCCCCGCCCCCGCTTATGTTCTCTCAAATAAATAAATAAAATCTTTAAAAATACTCTCCTTTGACCTATGTACTAACCATTAGTTATCTTCCTATTTCTGTGTCAAACTCACTGATATTTCTACAACCATTTGTATTGCCTCATCTCTCATTTTTTTTTCTCATCTACTCTAATCTCTCTACTCTACTGCCTACACTGCTCTTGATGATGTCCTAACAATCTCCAGGTGTCAGAGCCGGTGGTCACATCTCTATGTTATTCAAACTCTCAGCAGAATTAGACACTCTTGTCTGCTCTTTTCTCTTTAGTACTCTTTTCTTCTTTTGGCTTCAAAGACGGAGTCACCTACTTTTTCTTTTACCTCACTGCTTCTTCCTTTATCTCCCTTGCTAGTCTTGCCTTGTCTGGCCTCCACATGCTGCCGTCCCTCAGGGTCAGTCCTGGATCCACCCTTAATCTTTTATTCCATCCATCCTTTTTTTTTTTCCTTCCCTTTTCCGTCTCTGAGGAATGTGTGATTCCCAGATTTTTTTTTAAGTCATTAATTTAGGGATATAGAAAACAATTTAAGAGGGAGAATGTCAGGATTAGATTTACATTTTTAAAAGCTTATCCAGCAATTTCCTAAATGGTCTTCTTACTACATATTTGTGATTAGAAAGAGTAAAGATAGTTAAATGATCTTAATCATGAAAATAGGGATATAAGTTCCAAGAGCCTTGGGATATTCTTACCTACTGCTCTGGGAACCTTCTCACTGGAACATGGGCAACGTGACAAATTATTTTGACTGTGTTCCTTTCTTCTATATTTTGTACATTATATGACTTTATGTTAAAAGGAGATAAAATTAATAACTTTATAGGGTATGTTGGCCCACCTATATATTGATGACATATTGATGTCTCTGAGGAGTCTTGGTCTTTGTGAGGTGGAAATCGAAATGTCATAGCCCTATCACAACATTTCAAGACTTTTTATCGAGTGATGATTTATAATGATAACTTGATTTTAAAGTATTATCTTCAGTCCTCTTAGTAAGTCCGGAGATTATTTGGGGGAATGCTCATTATCGTATGCATAGCTCATTTTCTAAACTTAATGTTCTTATCACTTAATATTTATTTTGAATTATCCATACCAATGTCACTGTAGTGATTCAGGGCATGCAGTAGATTTTCTTAAGTTTCTAGGTAGAAATCTCCTATAAGTGGTGCCATCTTTACTATAAGATGGAATGAAAACAGTGCCAAATAATTTCTGAACGATGATTGTACTGTTCTAAGAGTTTTACTCTATGAATTCACTTAACCCTCCCAAGAACTCTGCAGAGAAGTTAAACAACTTGATGATGTCACAAAACTAGCACGGCTCACAGTCGATTGCCAGAGTCTGTGTTCTTAATCTTGAATCTGTAGTATAAAAGGAGATTTATACCATTAGAACTGTTCCAAAACAATGCCATTAGGATTGAAATCTATTATAGTCTTCTTCTCTTATTTATTATTATTATTTATTATGATTGATAAAGCTAAATGTTTCTTAGGAAGGTAGTCCTAACTCATGGGAGGAAAACCCTACATAAGGGTTTATCCCTTACTCTCCTACCTATCTGCAATCCTTCACAGCTCATTGCATCCAGTCACTTCCAGTGCTACACTGTCCCCAACAGTTAAAACTTGGACACTAGAAAAGGATAAGCAGTGTTGGTATTTAGTTACACAATTGCAGAAGATAAAATATAAACAGGTTTGGGTGAATCTGATCAATATTTGTAGCTAAAATTGGATAATTTAGTCCCTCCTAAATAAATGCACATCAATGAAGATTTTATTCATGAAATATTTGGATAATTATTTCAACTCTATCATTTAAAATGTCTTTATGTAAAGAGACATAAAAAGAGGCATCAAAAGTAGAAACAATTAACTGGAGTCAATTACTTGGCTATCTCCAGCAAGGGAGATTGTTAGAACAATAAATTAGCTAATCGCAGCTTCGTCTATATGACATGACGGCATCTACCATTTGGGAGTCAAATGATTTTTTTTTCCTTTGCTTTTGCAGATGACAATTTTTTTTTTCCCCAAATGAACCTCTAAAAGTATCCTTTACGTGCATCTCCATCCTCTCGGGCTTTATTGCAGTATGCCTTGATCTATTTCCTGTCTTACGTTTTCCGTTTAGGTTTTCTGTTACAATATGATAAAGTACATATTAGAATCTGTCATTGACTATGTTTTCTTTTTTTTTTTTTATTGACTATGTTTTCTTGCCTACATGTCTTGTAGGGCTCACACACTTGTTTTGCTAGTAATAATAATGAGATGGTAACTCAACAGTGTGCAGGAAAGAAAATAGTTTTAGGATGTAGATCAGATTTAAATCTTTGGAGCTATAGTTCAACATTGAGCTGTAATATTTGCTGTTGCTGCTGATTTGCGGTGCAGGGGAGGGGTAGGGGATTTGGGTCGGGAGATAAGTGACAGATCAAAGAATGGGGATAAAGGAAAGCAAAGAAGAGGAGAGCGAAGTGCTGTGGTAAAAAGGAGGGATTGCTTGATTTTTAATATAAAGAGAAGTTTACAAGAGAAGACGAGATGGGGTGACTGAGACAAAACCTCAGCCCCTGTGAGAGAGGACTTTGGAGCCCAAGCTGATCTGAAAACTCTTACAAGGGGAGATGAAAATGGAGCAAAGGAAGTGTTTCCTGCCAGAGGGGAAACTGAGGAGTGAAGAGGAGCAGTTCCTGTATTGCAAACATACTTTTCAGGTGCGATAAAACACCAGCCTCTCGCGTGGGAAGAGGATGGTGGGCTAGTGGGCTAAGCAAGAGTTAACAATGAACTGACAGTTGAGAAAAGAAAAAAGAAACTTTTTCCCCCACCTTTTCCAATATTAGTTGTTCTGAAATATAACTTTTCCTGTAGAAATTATTGTTTTTTGAACAAAGAATACGTTACACATAAAAGGACTAAGAAAATAAACCTACAAAATGTCTGTATTCCATAGTGAGAGAGATTCAAGTGAAACAACAGAATGTAGCCATAAATACAGAACAGCACACATGTGGCGGAAGGAAACGGTCAAGGAGACTAAGAGAGGGAAAAGAGCAGAACCAACATGGACAGACCACTCATGTGCATTCAGCATTCTACTAAGGCATTTTACATAGTCTTTATTTTATTCTGAGAATATCTCTGTGAAGCTTGTTATTATTATTCTCATTTTATAGATATGTCAATAACTGGTTTAAGGTCATATTATTTTGTAGAAGATGGAAATGGAACTCTTACTCTAGACTGGCTGACTTCAAAGCCTATATTCTTTTTATTCTACTAGTCCTTTTGGCATTCTTGTTAAAATCAGAACCATGGGCAAACCATGTTTACCCTAAGAATAATTCTACTCTTCAAGGTTAGTGTTCACCAAACAGTTGATATCATACACAACTATAGGTTAAAAAAAATTGAGCATTCCTTTTCATTACATCTGTCATCTATTTTTGCAAAGTACATATATGTATGACTCTATAAAATATAAAGTATATTATGAAACATATACAAAACTTTAAAAGTATGAATTAAAAATAAATGTAATTAAAAATGTTAATATTCCCTGCTAGTGTCCCAGACGGTTGTCTAGGCAGCCCCCCGGGGTAAACAGACCCTATTATAAGGGGCTCTCTTCTATGTCACTAATACCAACTCCCATAAAGCATGCATTTGGGTTATAGAAAGACAGTAAAATCTCAGTATTTCTTTAAGCCTCTTCAGCAGGTTAGAATAATGATAAATCCATTGTGGTGATCAGTATATCTTCTGGTTTGATAGAACGCACAATTAACAAAAGGATATGGCTTCCTTACCTAATGACTTATCGAGAAGAGATTCCACCCACAGCATGTTATTTCCTAAAAAGTCATATTAATCCTATATGCACTGCTGAAGTGTGATTCAATGGAAAGATATGACGCAGAGGTTATTCATTATTCCTGAATCTTTGAAAGAACTTAACTGCTCATTTTATGGTGGCTCTCTCTTCCTCTTTTATTTTGCAAAGATAATTTGTTTCAGGTAATGTATTCCTACATATGGTAGCGTTAACTGACTCCTTCCCCTCCCTTTACCCTCCCCCGCCTTTTTTTAATTGTTGGGAGGGCTGGAAGGTGAAATCAAGTCCAACGGGCCAGTGGACCAGGGATGCGATATGCAAAGACTGCAGTTATAACTACAGAGTCACTGTGTAGAACCTTATAAGAGGATGTCCTCACTGTGAAGCCTTCTGTTTTGTCAATACTTTTACATCGATACTTGGCAGTCAGTTCTGCTGCTTTAGGGTTTCAGCATATAAAACAGACAAAGTCACTAATATCGAATTGGAGCTACTTTGCATTTGCAGTTGACAAATCCTATTTTAGAAATATGCATGAGCCTGAGGATTAGATCAAGCTTTTAACATTTACATTTTTTTCCAGTGGGGAAGTCTCTGATCCTCTCCTAATTTACCTGTTGTTGATTTCCTGAATCTTTTTAAATCCCTTGCAACTGAGAATGGTCTCTCCATCAGAGAAGCAATTAACCAAATCCCTGACTAGAGTATATGCGGCATCTGTTATAAAAGTATAAAAGGTTAACTTAAATCCCAGCACACAAAGGAGATGTCAGACCAGAACAAATCAGCATGGAGAATTACCTGGAGGGGATTCAAGGTTAAGGTGGAGCATATGTACAGTTAAGAGGATGTTTATGACTAGTGGAATTTGTTTTTCAGACGGTGAAGACTGGAAGGTTAGAAATGACATGTCTATTATGAATCAACATAATTCATATTCTGCAGTTTCTGCCTGACAAAAGAAAATGTACCTTATTTTTCCCTATGCAACTCCAAATCCAAACAAAGAGTTGTAGAGGTGTCAACTTTCATCTCATATAAATGCTTAGGGTTTTTTTTGTTTTTGTTTTTTAAGAAAAAGAGAACAACTTTAAAAAGATCATGCATTGCCTGAGCTAGGTGGATTAGTAAGCAGATAACGAAGAACTCATTTGTTTTTATATTTAGACAGGCCTCCTTCAACCAGTTATTGGAGGATAGAATGACAAAAAATATTAAAATGTTATAAATATAAAACCAATCATTATGAATTAAATGGGCTGGGGTATTACAATTTCAGACGGAATTAGGTAGTGGGTTAAAAGACAGTTGTAAATTCTTTGACACTTCTCTCATTGAGAAGGGATTTCTTGGTTCCCGTCACTTGAATCTTGGTGGGCTCTGTGAGCACCTTATCAGTAAAATATAGCAGAAGTGATGTTGTGCCAATTTCTGGGCCAGGACCTAGGAGACTGAGCTTCTACTTTCTATTTTGTGGAATCCTCACCGTTTGAGCCCTAAGCTTCAGTGTAAGTCCAGCTATCTATCTGAAAAGACTATGTGGAGAGGTCCTAAGATTACGTGGAGTGATAGAGAGACTCAGTTGAATTCAGCCTTGCCAAGATCCAAACATGTAAGTGAAGCTGTCTTGGACTCATCAGACTCCCCTAGTTGTCAGCTGGATACTACCAAGTTGCCCTTGTTGACCTGTGGAGCCAAATAATTGTCCAGGAAAAACTTGTATCAGTTGCTACTCCACAAAATTATATAGTATATTAAAAGGGTGGTTGTTCTAAACCTCTAATCTTTGTGGTATTTTATTAAAGTAATGATAACTGGGCTAGTATGTATGACTAATTTTACTATTAGAATTAATCTTTAAGGATTAGGATATAGTTAATTCAAGATACATAAATTTAAAAGGTAAATATGATACATGAAGAAATGAAAATTATAAAACCATATGTCAGAGTCATACATTCTACTGAGGAAGTCCTTAACTTGATATAACTACATAGATGAAGCCACGAGGTAAGCGGATCATAGTATTTATATTTCTTTACCATCCTGGTAGGTGAGTCAGATGTGTTTTTGTTAAAGTTGCATATTCTAAACCATTGTCCTAAATCTTTGGACTTTGCAAACATGCAGTTTTACATCAAATTGACTCTGTTGTAAATTTGTCATAGCTGTCAGCTGAGATTGTCCATACCTATAGATTAAAAACCTATCACATAGACAGTTAGATCCCTGAATCCCTACAAATCTATATGAAATTTCTAGGAGTGAAGAAAGGCAGCTTCCTCTTCTCTTCCTCTTCTTCTTTCTCCTCCTTCTCCTCTTTTCATATCTGTATGTCTTGATTTCTAATTTCAATTTTACTAAATTAATTCCACAGTGGGTCATGTTACCGTCTTCCTGGAAAATATTTCCCACAGATGTGAGATCCAGTTCTTTTATTATCATCATCATCATCATTATCATTATTAATATTTAATACCTAAATTACTCCTGAAAAGCATTTTACATTCTTCAGACTCTAATGAAGGTTTTACACCAGCTTGACTGGTTTTCCAATGCATTCCCATCCCTCTCTGGGTACTTCTATTCCAGAAAACTTAATTTTTTACTTTGTATTACAGAGAAATTGTTTTCTCTACCCTTTACTTTTTTGTAACATGTTTTTTGTATCTAAAGATTTATTAATGGATTTTGCTTATGCTGAAACAGTATTCCTCAATTTATCCCTCGTAGATATAGAACTGGGAGAGGTGAGTTTCCATTTTTATTACTTTCTTACCCCATATGTCATTGTGAGTAAAGGGGAAAAAGGAAATGAAACTATTTGGATACTACACGGTTCCAAGATTGGATTAAAAAGTCAGACTCAAGTGAATCCAGTATCTTATTTAGTACCAAGCTTCACTAATGATTTCAAGTATATGACAATCAAATGACTCAGAGGAAGAGAAGAGGGCTCTGGGAACTTGAGGGAGCTTCCCCAGGTTGTTTTCTCTCACATCAGACACACATCTTTGGGCCAGAGTAACTGAGGGGTCTCCAAGTGAAACTTTGTGAGTTAATATGTCACAAAGCAGGAAGAGTATTCCATTTTCTGTTTTATACTCCATAGTGTTATGTAGCTTAGAAGACATTAGTCAGGAAAGCAGTCTTCGTAAGTCCATAGGTCTAGGGTTTAAAAATAACTCTCGGGGCGCCTGGGTGGCACAGCGGTTAGGCGTCTGCCTTCGGCTCAGGGCGTGATCCCGGCGTTGTGGGATCGAGCCCGACATCAGGCTTCTCCGCTATGAGCCTGCTTCTTCCTCTCCCACTCCCCCTGCTTGTGTTCCCTCTCTCGCTGGCTGTCTCTATCTCTCTGTCAAATAAATAAATAAAATCTTTAATAAAAAAAATAATAAAATAAAAAAATAAAATAAAAATAACTCTGAAGCAGCAAACTTCTGCTAAAGGCTGTCTTTATAAAAGGACTATTTCTTCTAGAAAATATCATGTCCATTTACCTAGAGGTCCAGTTGACAAGAAGATTAAACAAGATCACCTGCCTACTTTTTTTTTCTCTGAGAGAAAGGAAGTAACTTTGGTAAAAAGAGTCACTTGATCATAGGCCAGAAGCTCTAATGCCCTCCACCCCTCACTTCTAAGTTTCTCTTTCTCTCTCTCACACACATATATACAAACATACACACACCCTCTCATCTACTGTTCTCCCTCTTTTCTCTCACTTCAGTGTAAATGAACACCTTACCTTATTTCCTATGACTCTCTTTAGTGTCCATTAGCTCACCCTTTACTCATAACAACTCTGTTAAATATATAGGATAGATATAGTTGTTTATATTTTTAAAATGAGAAGATATTTGTGATTCGAGGGATTTCATTATATTTTTTCAAAGTGACAGTAACCTAGGAGGCCATTGCTAAACATCTTCAATGTACCAGGCATTGCTCTGGATAGCGGGGGTTTAAGCAGGGCTGAAATCTCACTGGTATGTGCCAGTACCACCGTGTATAATTATTCAAATAATACAATGTTCGTATATTGTCCTTCTCTCTTTCCCCTTTTTCCGTTGTTCTCTGGGCCTCTTCTCACATGTACCTCTACTGTATGATCAAGCAATTGAAGTTTTAGATCTGGCTTAGGTGGCTCCCATGATTCTGCTTCAACTCTGAAACTAGATTCGGTTTATGCAGAAACCACTTAACCCTTCTTTTGCAAATCTTGCCTTCCATCCACCTTTATTAGCCCAACTTACAGAGCTAATTGGTGTCCTGCTTAAAACCCCCGTCACTGGAGCACCATTGTGGATTTTCCTTCCAGGCTGCTACATTCTTACACACAGCCATCTGGCCAGAGCTCCATAGACCAAAATTCCATTAGCAGTGCTGGCATCGAAGGGGATTACTGTCCCTTGATTGCCTATGCTTGCCTCTCCTTCGCTAGGGGCTTTCCACTGGCTTTTTTTTTTTAAGATTTTATTTGTTTATTTGACAGAAAGAGAGAGACAGCCAGCGAGAGAGGGAACACAAGCAGGGGGAGTGTGAGAGGAAGAAGCAGGCTCCCAGCAGAGCAGGGAGACCGATGAGGGGCTCCATCCCAGGACCCCGGGATCACGCCCTGAGCCACAGGCAGATGCTTAACGACTGAGCCACCCAGGCGCCCCCACTTGCCTTTTTAAACTCTAAGTTGCTTTTATGTGGCTCCTTGTGACAACTATAGCTTTTGCAGCTCTCAGACTCTGAGTTCCAAAAGAAAACCTAGAAAGAAGGCAGGCAAGCAAAGATGGAAACACCTCTGGAATGGTACTCTCAGCTGCACAAACAGGGCTCATTTACTCCTGGGACAAGATATGGGAAGAATGTCAGGAACCTGATGAGTAATGAGACACCTGGTATTCGTAGGATATGGGTTCCACTTATCACCATCTGGTTGAAATTTACTTTTATTTAGTGGGAAAAGGTCATTGAAATGAACCTAGTGTCTGCTGGTCATTTCATGAACAATGTTCATTTTAATAATTAAAAGGAGGTTTAACGCATGTTATAAAGCATTTAATCTGAGACAGGACCTGTTCAAAATGTATTTTAACTAATTTGAGTACTATTTTGCTGATGAGGGGACTGAAGCATTGAGATATTATCTAAAAGCTTAAGTGGCAGAAAAAGAACTTGACACCAGGAATTTGGGCAATAAAACATACACTCCTAAAAATAATAATATGCCACCTCTCCACAATATACCTTTTCTCATCTGACCTAACAAAATTGGTTTGCCTTAATAAAATCTGACATTTCAATGAACTATTTTTGAAACTGGGTTTATGTAGTAAACTATAGTATTCTTAAGTTTCCATTTCTCCTTATCATAGAATTAAACTTTTTTTTAATGTAAGTTCTACACCCAACATGGGGCTTGAACTCACAACCGAGATTAAGCATAGCATGCTCCACTGACTAAGCAAGCCAGGTGTGTGGCCCTCCCTCCCACCTTTTTTTTTTAACAACTTTGTTTTTTGATGTGTAAGTTTTCAGTAGCTTCCAGTAGAGGGGGTGGGATGTATTTCTCTATCTATTAATGATACACTCGGCCATATGAGTTGCTTTGGCCAAGGAAACGTAGATGAAGTGGCGATGTTATGGCTTCCATTGCTTGCTACTATCTTGTGCTTCTTCCAGTGCAGTGAGAAGGTTTCCTGAGTAATGACTGATTCCAGACTGCTACATGGATACATGTAGCAGATCAGAACCCAATCTTCACTTTGGACCCAGGCCCCAATAATGTGTAACCTAAAGAGAGGTACCCAGAAGAATCCACTCTAGGTGACTCAAAATGTTAGTGGAGCTGCAGACCCATAAGTGAAAGAGTAAATGCTATTTTTTATAACACATTGATTTTGGGGGGGTCCTTGGTTTTACAATATTATCACAACAATACCTGAGAAATACCTCAAATAAAAGATACATTGAATATATTAAAATATCGACTATTACTCTAAGAGCATAAAGATCCTTAACATAATTGCTGTTCCACAAAAAAAGGAGTTTTGGAATTATGAATAATACTGTTGACATTAAGATAAATTGAGAGTATTAAATCATCTAAAGTCTATCAATTTAATGAGGAAGTTTCGGAAAATTTAATGTTTTTCCCTTATGTCAAATCATGATTCTGACAGCCATTTCAAACAAATCTAGTACCAGTGATTTCTAAAAACTACCAACTGTTTTGGAAATCATTAGAGTAATGTAATGAAGAATCAGCACTGTAGTGCATATCAGTTCGACGGTGTTTGGTAATATAGTTTAATTTTATTTAGAAAATAAAGAGAATACAGTTTGAAAGTTGTTGACTTATATGTAAATTTATGTTACTGTACTGGTTGTTAAATAATTTGAAGGTTGCCCTTGAATACAAACATAAATGGCAAACGGCTTTTCCTTGGGAGAGTTCACCAGGCTACTAGGAAGATGGATATTTAAAGATAAATTTAAAATTAAACAAGGTAAGAAGGAACATGGTGGCAAAGACATTATATAAAAACTAGTTCTCAATACATACCTGAATTCTGAATAGAATTGTTTTAGCCTACAACCTGTTTTATCTTAATTTTATTCTGTTAAGTTCCGGATGCCATTTTTTTTTTAATTGAGGAGAAATCTGCGGACAGATGTCTGAAACTTTCCTCTTGCCCTATCTCAGTCTCCTTTTCAAGTTTCCCTGTCCGATTGGCAGGAGTGGATAGAGTTTTTGTGGAGTTTGAAGCTCATACAATTTGGGGATTATTCTTAAGAAAAGGTACATAAAGAGATGCCTCGGTGGCTCAGTCTGTTAAGCACCTGACTCTTGATCTCAGCTCAGGTCTTAATCTCAGGGTCCTGAGTTCAAGCCCCCTGTTGGACTCCAGTCTGGGCATGAAGTCTACTAAACAAACAAACACAACAAAAAAAGAAAAGGTGCATAAATTTTTTAGTGTAAAATTCGTTTAAAAAAATGAACATCTATTTAAAACAGAAAATAAAATATAGCATGTCAGTGCAGCTTTGGAGATTCTGGTCCCTTGGACAGTCTACTATATACTCACATTGAAGAGCTTGCCAGGTGCACTCCGTCACTTTGACCTTCTAGAATACCTGAGAACTCCTAGGAATTTTCATTACCTTTAGGGGCTGTTTAGGGGGGAAGAGCACAGCTTCACTGTAAATCTTGCTCTGTTGATTGGTGATACTCTTTCTTAATGTCTGCTTAATTTCCACATAATTATTAATCAAAATTTATTTTTCACCTGCCCTACCTTCATTCTGTAAACTTCTATTATGTTTGTTAAATGCTTTAAGTTTATTAAGTTTAATAAGTTTATTAAGCAGAATAATCAATATTCAAAGGTACATCTGACAAACTTTCTGACCGCAAGAAGTTTATAGTCCAAGGAAAAGTGCCATAGAAGTTAAAAATTATTATGCATTCAGTACTACAATAAAAACATGATATGGATCTGAGACTAAGTACACAAAGGAAACAATAGGTCTAAG
This sequence comes from Ursus arctos, assembly GCF_023065955.2. NCBI lineage: Eukaryota > Metazoa > Chordata > Mammalia > Carnivora > Ursidae > Ursus > Ursus arctos. The sequence goes on from NW_026622775.1 coordinate 22,234,959, forward strand.
GAAACAGGAAAGAGCGTGGAGGTGAAGCCTGTGCTAAATTGTCAAGAGTGGGGACATTGTTGGTAGGCAGAAAAGAGTGGGGAAGGTAGTTCAGATATAAAGGAGTGCAAAGCATAGGAGCCTAACACAGTTTTAGACACTGATAAAAAATAGTTATCGAGCATGGCTAAGATGAAGTATGTGAGGGGAGTTGTGGATGTCATCATGGAAATCTGTGATGTCACCCTAGGGAGCCTTCATCCACTGCCTAGGAAAGGTAGAAATGCTGATGTATTACAAACAGAGGCTTGACATGATTGTATTATAGTTTAGAAAGACAATTTTGGCAGCAATAGGGAGAGGAAATTTGTGAGATGAGGTTTGAAAAAGGAAATGGAAAGACCAATTAGGGGACTGATTTGTAGTTGAAGTTCTGATCCTGTCAATTTTGATACTATTACTTGACTTACGACAATGGAAACTTTAGAGCGAAGGATAATTTGCTAGGTGATATGATTCTTTGAATGAAATATCAAATAGGTTTTAAAACTGTTCCTTGTTTATAAGTTAAACAAAATCATCTTTATCTTATTTTTTGGTTAACATTCAAAAGTGATAGAAAAATACTCACAAACAAAACCTAAACTTGAGAATGTAGAAAATTGTTAAAATTTTATAAAATTGACCATACCCCATTGTACATGAGGATCGAGTGATTATGAAAACATGGTCAAATTGAAAGACATATTACCTTCTAGTTGTCCAAAATACGCAGAATTGACTTTCATTCTTTGCACCAAGGAACCAGGTGGAAAAGGGTGAGATGTCAACAGGAGGGAGGGAGATGGGGAAAGATCAGAAGGAGGAAGGATTATGGGTGGATGAAAGCCCAGTGGAAGTATCCAGGACAAGTACACGGTGGGGATTCAATGGCTTGAATAAAAGGAATTTTAGATTATTGGGAAGGGACATGAAACACCAAAAGAGCAGAAAGATGTAATGTTAGAAGAATAATGGAGAAGGCCAAGTTTCATCATTTAAAAGGCAGGAGAAAAATCAGTAAGCCTTTTCATGTCCAGTGATGAAATATGTGACTGTGCAGAGCAGATCATGCATGGTTTTCCATGACATACTTTTTAAACATTTATTCAATGCCAATTTATTATCTTTAGGCCCCTTTGAATGATACCAATCCACCCAAGGAAGCAAGTGCTTGAAAGAATGATTAAATCCTCCAAGAATTACTGGACTAGTGTCTAAAATTGATCAAAACAACTCCCACTACCACCCTTTTTGATTCCTGGTTTATCACAAATCACAGCTCTAAACATTTGCTTTAAGATCAAACACTGGCTCGGCACAACTCATCTCTAATGACACACTTCGCACATACCGTTCCATTTGACCTTAGTGCTTTCTTTTGGAAAAGCTTCAAACATTTAATCTTTGGGTCCACATACATTCTGTTCCAGTCCTACTGGACTCCCCAGCCAGGTCTCCCTGCCAGGTGAGGTTAGCAAATAAAATGCACAAACAGAAAGGAATTTACAGAGGATGAGAATATTGTAGAAAAGCAGAGGAATTTCCAGAAAGAAAGAATAAACCAGATATTTTCTGCACTCAAGACAGTGTGTACTTGAGTGGAGGATTTTAACACTAAACAACATCAAATGACTAAAAGTGAAAATATTATTTTCTGAACTCTGATCTAGTATATTGATGTTTTGGTAAGAAGGGCCACTTTTAGGTCACGAAGACACAAAACATGAAAAAACAAGGCTGGGAGCAAGAGAGAGTGTTGGATGGTGAGGGACATGGCTAACTGTTGTCCCAGCAGAATAGCTGCAAGTAGAACACACTCTTTAGTCTCAAGAAAATATGACCTTGCTGTTCATTGTCAAGATATTAGAATAAGTTTGCATGGGGAAAGCAAAGGTTGATTTCAAGTTCTGCAGCTTTTTCTGTGACTCTGAGTAAACCATTTATTTAACTGTTCTGAAGCTCATATCTTTTTATCTGAAATAATGAAAATGTGATAATTATAAGGATAAAATGGGAGGAGATAATGTGTGTTAGCATGTAGGAGGGTTGAATAAATGATAAGTAGGTCTTATCTTTCCATGAAAATGGTACATTTGTAAATAACTGATATATTCATTCTTCATACCAGGATAAGATTTTGTCAATATTAAGAAAGACAGATATTATGACATCTCTCTTAGGCCATCAACTAGGCTTATATTATACCTACCTAATCTGACTCCACTTAGGCATGGACAGGACTCTAATTTGTATAACCAACTGCATGGCATTTATGGTAGTGAGACTTTATTTGAAATGCTTTATACATAGGATTGGTTATTTTATCCTGCCCTACTTCACAACGACTAAGGTGGCTGAAACCTATATTTTTGTGGGATATTTTAGATGTCATACTTCTTAAAATTTTCTACTTGTGGCAGACAATACTTAATATTTACCTTCTTTCTTGTCAAAATACTTCCAATTAAATTTTAGAAAGTTCTTTAATTTTCTAATACAATCAACTATGTACCATTATAAAGCAGTTTTCCTAGATAAAGTATTTGGGTAATAAGTTGCCTTAAAGAAAGTTAATATAGAACCACGTGTTTTTTTTTTCTTTTTCAATTTTTTAAATTTAAATTCAAGTAATTAACATATAACGTATTATTGGTTTCAGAGGTAAAGGTCAGCGATTCAGCAGTCTTATATAATACCCAATGCTCATTACATCATGTACCTTTCTTTATGTCCATCACCCAGTTACCCTGTCCCCCCACCCCTTCCCCTAAATTACACACACACACACAAACATACATATATATATATATATATATATATATATATATATATATATATAACCACATGTTAACAATGAGTATATGTGTAAGAAAGATTGTGGAAAATATTTATACTGTGTGAGTTTGTGTGAATTTTGTTTATATAAACAATTTTAATAAGAAAATAATATAATGTTAGATATACAAAAAGAGTTTTGGTTAATTGGATAAAAATAAAATAAACTTCTTTATTACTCTTATTTAAAAATCTTACATATGGAGAAAGAAGGAGCTAGTATTGAAATATTCTTTTCTGGTATGCCTATTTGCGCATAAAATTCCTACTATTCTGTAACCCAAAGATCTATAAAATGAATAAAAGAATTTGTTGAGATACTGAATCCAAAGAATAAAATGGAAAATAAATGTAGCTTATTATGCATAAGATTAATATTTATTGAGCATTGATAGTACTATGGATTTTACATTATTATCTAATTTTATCCGCACATAAGCTTTAAAGGTAGGTACTCTTCATCATTTCAATTATACAGCTGAAGCTTAGAGAGCTTGAGGTTGGTGGATTCTCTGGTCAAGTGTGTTCAGGATCTAGAATGTCAAGACAGAGGAGAATTCTACTGATTTGGCTTCAAATATAAGTGGCATTCTCAAGTCTAGCTTCACTTGTCTGACTTTCGGATGTTTCTGAATTGTTTCAGAACATAAGCCATTTGATCTTGAAAAAAATAATTTAAATTATATGAACCTTCTGCTTAAAAGCCTCCGATAGTTATCCCCTGAAGTCAGGCTAAAACCCAAGCTCCTCAACATGTCCTACGGTCGACTATGCAGCATCCACCTCCTTCCCGCCTCTCTGACCTTGATGTGTACTATTTCTCGCCACAATGGCCTTATTTTAAATATTCAAAGCCCATTCCTGTTTTAGGATCTTTATGATTGCTATTGTTTCTTCCTGTTTTTACCCGAGACCTTTATAGCTGGTCACTATTTTTCATCATTCAGTTCTTTGTTGAAATAACCTCTCCACAGAGAGTGTGTAAGACACCCGTTCCCTACAATCTTAGCCAAAATAACCTCTCCTCCCTCCACCTTAATACTCTCCATCCCCTGTATTGTTAAATTTTCCCTTATGGTACCTATCACTATTTAAAATAAGCTTATGTATTTGTTCATATGTTTATCATTTATCTCTTCCAGTTTACCAGGTGAGGGCTTTTATCTGTTTTGTTCTTGACTCTCACTTGTATCCAGAGCTGTGTCTGATATCAAAATAAAAAGAAGAAGAAGAAGCATATTAAATGAATGAATAGATAAAATTTGATGTGACACTAAATAAATCTGTTCAGAAATATCTTAATTCTTGGACTCATGTGGACTTAATATTGCAAAAGACCTAAAAGACTCACCTAGTCTTGAAAACTTTGGAGGTTAGAAGCTTCATATCACATTAAATTCATGTCTGAGCACTTCCAGGAGTGGGGAATGCGTTACCTCTCAATGTAAACCATACAATGCAAATCACCATCTTGGGGTGGTTTTGGCTGCTAGAAAATTCTTCCTAAGATCGAATTGAAATATGTATGCCTATTTAGACTATACCCATGGATAAGAGTAGCTGCCAGGACCATGGAAGTCTTAAAGCCTCAGTTATTTGATAAACACTATAATACACATTGTGAACCTTATCTTTTACACATTTAACTTATTTTTTATATTTCTTTCTGGACATCTCCCATTTGACTCTATGTCTTCTACATTGTGGGACATGGAATTTGTGTTAAACATAATTGATTGGCCTGTAGCCTGCTGGTAAATGTTTAACAACTGACTCTCCAAGTGTAGTTTTGATATGACTGTTGGTTGATATGCTGGTTTACTTTAATGAGTAAGATGAAAGTGAAACAACAAAGACCTAAGTCTTTGTTCTTTCGTCAATGACACGAGGGATTTCTTTGCTGGATTGGATCATAGTTTTCGAACATTGGAAGTATATTTCTCAAATTTTTGAGTTGTACAGATGTAATAGCTTGTAGACAGAGACACACTTTTAAGTTTAATTATAATGCAACAGCTAGGGGCAGGGAAAACTTTTAAATTTAATCTGGTTTATGAAAATTTTCTCTTTTGCTTTTTAAGCTCTGGACAATCCACAAAACACACACACAAAAGGACCCAATTTGTACGTAACATTTTCTGATTTCTGTGGTATAAATTCTCCCACCAGGCTCAATAGTAAGGTAACGGTATGACATCACTGAATGCAAAGATGGGAAGAGACACACAGAAGCACACCATTTAAATAGCATTTCCTCTATAAAGATGTGATTGAAATAAACAGCCCCAAGAATATACATAACAGAAAAATGTAATTCAATAATTAGGAAAAGATGAGTATTCATTACTTCTGTTTTAATGTAGTATAATGATAAGTTTATGTAATTTAATTTTTAATAATGGCTCTGTTTAACAACTGGTTCACACGATTCCTGAGAGTTTTCCAGTCAGATTTTGTGAACATTCAGGAGCTGACTCCAGCCCATCATTGTTAAACCTGACCCAACCATCATTTCAAAACCCTTGCTTTCTTGCTGATGTTTTACCCAAGGCCATGTCAGGTGCTCTGACCAATGAGATATGGGCCACAGTCAACTGAGATGTCCCTGGGAGACTTTTTGCTTTCTGGTAATGAAATTCACTCTTTTTCTTTCTTTTCCCATCCTGCTAGAAAACAGGTGCAATTACTCTAGCTGTGGCGGCCTTGCTACTTGGAGGAGAATACGAGTAACGTGCACGTACATGGCCAGGGCATGGGATACTGCTGCGTGAGTGTCAGTCACCACCTACTTTGGACTTCTTGTCACGAGAAGAAATTTGGTCAATTACTGTGATCAGCAGCTATCTGCCACTTGAAGGAAAAACATCCCTAAATAATACAGAAGTGAATCCAGTACTCTAGATGTTTTAGCCATTCTTGACTTATTGTTTATCTTGTCTAGAGACTGCTTTTAATTTATAAAGACAAAGATGCATTTCATTTTTGATAGCCCAAATTTTGAATAAATTGGAATGGCCACTTTTTGTTTGTTTGGTTGGTTGTCTGACTGCTTATTTGGGACATGAATTATGTTCTGGCATATGTTGAGGCAGGGAGCAAAGCAGTTTCTTTTGTTCTCAGTCCTCCTTTCAGTTGCTTTGTAGGATATAGGAACCAAAATCTATGCTAAGCTGTTTTGAGAAGACCTTTCTTAAAATTCCATCTTATCATCAGAAAAAGATGTTTCTATAAATGTAGCCAAGTGCAAATTTCTCCAAAAAATCTAGTCTTTCACGGCAGTAGGATTAAGATGTTACAAAGTTAGAGAAGATTAAAAGTGTGCACTGTATGGAATTCTGAAAGTAACAGATCCTAAAATATGCACCTTGCTGAACTTAGGACGCAGAGCTGATAGAACACTTGAGGAGCCTTCTTTTTCCAGGCTTACAAGTTGTCAGTATATATTATGCCTTAACAAAACAATTGGTTAAACAGTGGCTTGTTTTATGTTAGTACTTAAATCATGACATAAGTCTGTATTGGTTATTTTATATAGCATTCATTAAAGGCCTATAAGAAGGGGGCAAACTCACACTGAAGGTAGAAAGGGCTTTATATTTGAGGGAAGAAGGTAAACAAATTACAACCATGTTAAATGCTAAGAGAGAGATATGCTAAAATTACTGAGATTATTTGGAAATTTTAACAAATGGAAACCCTAAAATTTTATACCTCAAACCACAGTTAATGTAATCAGGGTCACGGTTGGGGGAGTTAGCAGGAGATAAGATCAGTTAGCTCAATATTACCTCCCTTTACCAGAGTCCATCTACAAGTACTGCTATTAAGCCATCTCTGGCTGAAGAAGACTTCTCTCATTGTAAAAATGTAATTTATACAAAGCAAGGTATAAGGAACAGATAATTGTTCCCTTCCTACTCAGAGGTATTAGAATCTTCTTCAATACAGATACCATAAGACTGATGCCATGCCAGTGATAAAGTCTATTGCCAAGAGCCAAATATTTCTAGACCCAAAATCACTCTCTGGGTAATGTATCTGGTGGTGGACATATGGGAAGAAAATATACTGGAATTTTAACTGGGTATTATAGGAGGGCTTCTGCCAAAGACAGTCAAAGCCTGATTGAACATTTTCTATGACTGTTTAAATCCTAAGGCAATATCCCTACCCCTAACATTGATACCACAGGAGAAGGGTTGATAAAATTGTACATCTCCCAAAAGGATAAACCTCTGTACTGCCCATCACACATCTGGCCATACAGGACAATGAACAAGGGAGATATTCCCAGAGAGCTGGATCAGAGGTCATCAATTTGGCTGCCCAGAGCACTCCTGTCTCTGCTGCGCTATCAGGGCCCAACAAAATATTATTGTGTGCCAGAAGAATGACTACCTTGTGTTTTTTCTCATCTTTTATTTTCTAAGTGGAAGACTTTATAAGATTTATCTTAATCTTCCCAGTGCTGTACATTACATGGGATTGATATAGATAATGTAACTTTTATTCAAAGATCACTAAACCATAGATATGGAGTCTATGATTCAAGGATTTAGTAACTGCTCATGTTGACATTCAGCCATGAAAACAATGGATAGATTGGTTTAGGCATGCAACAATCAGAGAATACAGAATCTTTGGGATCTTCTTTTTGGCAAATAAAGACTTGATGATGACAAAATCCAGCCAACCAAAAGATAAATCGAAATATAAAGAATTCAAAGAAGATTCACTGAAAGTGAGGACTTGTCTGAGCATTGAAATATTTAAATAAAAAATAAACATATGAATGTCAGCAGAGATTGGTCATGTAGAGATTGTAAGCCTACACAGAAAAAAAAAATGATAAAATAAAACGGGATTGAGGGTAATGGAAATCTGAGGAGACCTAAGACTAGCCTTCCACCCTTTAAGAGCAGAGTACTAACAGCAAGGCTATTACATACTTAGTGTATCCAATATCTTATTATATTTTTTAAAGATTTATTTATTTATTTATTTATTTATTTGAGAGAGTGAGAGAGAAAGAGTATGAGCAGAAGGGGCAGAGGGAGAAGGAGAGAATCTCAAGCAGACTCCTTGCTGAGTTTGGAGCCCCAAGGCGAGGCTCGTCTCATGGCCCTGTGATCATGACCTGAGCAGAAATCAAGAGTCAGATGCTCAACTGAGCCACCCAGGCACCCCCAATATCTAAATATTTTGAATAATCTCTCCTTGTAACTTTTGAAAAATCTTGTAGTATCTAATATCTCTTATGTTGAAGTAACATATTTGTATTCTTAGATACTTTTTTAAAAAAGATTTTATTTACTTATTTGAGAAAGTGAAAGTGAGAGAGATCACAGAGGGAGAAGGAGAAGCAGACTCACTGCTCAGCAGAGAGCTCGATGCAGGGCTTAATCCCAGGACCCCGAGATCATGACCTGAGCTGAAGGCAGACTCAGCCAACAGCCACCAAGGTGCCTCTAGATATTTGTGATAAAATATGCTTACTTTCATCTGTACCTCTTATGTTCTTTGCAGGATTATTTATAATAGTCAAGATATGAAAACAGCCTAAATATCCAGCTATGTATGAATGGATAAAGAAAATGTAATTATTTTCACACACACACATACATATTTAATATTCAGTCATTAAAAAAGAAGGAAATCTTGCCATTTGTGACAAAATGGATGAATTTTGGAGGCATTATGCTAAGTGAAAGAAGTCCGACAAAGACAAATCTTGTATGATTTCACGTATATGTGGAATCTAAAAAAAAAAAAAAAACAGATTAGTGGTTGTCAGGGGTAGGTGTGGGGGATGGGCAAAATGGGTGAAGGTGGTCAAAGAGTAAAGCCTTCCAATTATAAGATCAATAGCTTCTGGGGATGCAATGTCCAACATGGTGATTGTAATTAACAATAATATATTGTATATTGAAAAGTTGTTAAGGGAGTAGATTTTTAAAGTTCTCACCATACAAAAAAATATGTAACTATGCCAGGTGATAATGTTTTAACTAATCTTATTGTGATAACCATTTTGCAATATATACATATACAAAATCAGTATTTTGTAGACCTTAAACTTACAGAATGTTACGTGTCAATTATATCTCAATAAAGCCTAAAAAAAAAACAGTTAAAATATGCCCAGTTAGACATTCATATGATTTATATTGGTAAAAAATAATATGGAATTGAGATTTAACCTTAGGGAAGAAATAACTCACTGGATAATTTTGATTAAAGGGTGATCATTCTGGCAGTGACGGGAATAAATTGTAGTTTGGTCAGAGAGGAAGCGGGGAGGCAAACTGACTGATAATTATGGGGGTGTTAGACATGAGACTTGGGACATACTTTGAAGGAAGAACCCACAGCTTTCAGTTATAAACAAACAAGAAGAACCAATAATGGCTTCAGAATTTTTTTGTCTTTTTTTTAATGATATGCTAGTTACCATACAGTATTTCATTAGCTTTTGATGTAGTGTTCCATAATTCATTGTTTGCATATAGCCCAGTGCTCCATGTAATATGTGCCCTCCTTAATACACTCCACCGGGCTAGCCCATCCCCCCACATTCCTCCCCTCTAAAACCCTCAGTTTGTTTCCTGGAGTCCATAGTCTCTCATTATTCATTGCCCCCTCTGTTCCCCCCCTTCATTTTTCCCTTCTTTCTCCTGATGATCTCCCTGCTATTCCTCATGTTCCACAAATAAGTAAAACCATATGATAATTGTCTTTCTCTGATTGACTTATTTCACTTAGCATAATCTCCTCCAGTTCTATCCATGTTGATGCAAATTTTCCTAAGAAACTATGTGCCTTTTACTAAGATATTAATAATAAATGCTAATATTTATGAAGCACTTAATATATATGTCAACTCATATGAATCTTACATTAACCCTATAGGTTGGTATTTATATCATACCCATTTTCAAGACAGAAAATAAAGGACCAGAGTAGTTACCAGTTAGCTACCGGATGATGCAACCTGTAATAAGTAGCACACCCAGAATTTGGACAGTTGTAATCTCTTAATCACCATGCTTTTAAACAGAACACGGATGGAAGACTGAACATAAGAGTTCAGGTTGCATGGTAATGATGATATAGCTATTAAACATGAGAGAGTGATAGAAGAATTAATTAGGAAACAGATATTGTCATTGGTATATGCTGTATGTATCAGAATGGCATCATGTGTAACTTCTTTGGCTTCCCTTTGCCTACCATTTTGGAACTTCCAAGTGCCTCCAATATTCAGCAGTCAGAATGTGTTTTCTTTACCCCAATGATGAAACCGTAAATAAGGAGTGCATTATCTCAGGCGCTATCACACTCAAGAAAAAGTGAGACTCTTTCATGTTTTGGATATTTGCAATTAATATTTGGTTATATCGACAAGTATAATTCATATTTTTAAGTAGCACTTCATTTAGCTTTATAAAGCATATTCTTATACTTCATGTCATTTTTATTTTAATTCTCACATTTACTCCACAATGTATATAATGCAGGTATCATTATTCTCATTTCAGGAGTGAATCTACTTGACCTCAAATAGATTAAGGACTTGCACAATATCAAACTGAAAATCAGTTGCAAAGGTAAGATTGTAATTGGTTTTTTTAGTTCATATTGTACTTTCCAAGGGCTTTAAACACAGCATTAGAATTTAGAGCTCGGTTTGAATCTTATATGTTTAGATGGCAGCACCCATGACTCACTGTAATTGAAAGGTGCAATAGAATATCTTAACACATAATTCCATATCGCATAAGCACACACCCAATGATACCGATTGAGGTTGTGGTTGGTTTTGCATGTATATGGAGAAGACAGAGCCATCCAAACTTGGTCCTTAATCAGCACCCTACCACACCTATGAGGTTCTCCGTAGGAAGAAATGCCCAAGGGTTTGGAGAGTTTAGGCATATGTACTCAGTTTAATTCTGAACCCCATGAAACCCCCAACCTTGGTGAAGTGACCTGGACCATGGACAAGCACAGAACTTATTTTCTCCCTCCTTTGGAGTTAAGCCAATTGTTCACAGAATTTCTTCCCAGTAATGCATCACATCCTTACTCATGGCATTTCCACAGTGATATTCAGATTTTAAAATTCACTCACTGTGGTCTAGGATAGTGTTGCTCAAATTTTTAGGCCTATTTCCTCTTTTTGATAAAGTTAAACACTCAAGCCTTTCTAACGAGCAGTCTCCCACCCCCCTGACCCTAGAGATTATGAAAAGAGCCATCACTAACCTCTCACTGGAAATCTCTGACTTGTACTGCATGTAGGCCTCTTTTGCACCTGGGCTCACATCAGATTCCTATCTTTTGATGTCTTATAGTGGCAATGGTGAGAAGAGACAGAGGAGGAAAACCTAAAGGAGAAAAGAAGTAAGTGAGATCATCTTTCTTCTCCAAAGCCTACAGAAGGGATGACTTACCCTACTGATCCCACCTCTAAGCGTCCCCACAATGAGGACCTGCCCAAGTAGCAGACAGCCCTGTTCTCCTGCCCACCTGTTACAAGGAAATCAGCCATTCAAAAGAGAACACGTTTGAAGCAGGATCCAAAAATAAAAGATGTAAAGAGAAAGCAGGCTACAGGCTACGTAGAAATAAGCACACTTAATGCTGGGAATTAACATCTGAAAACTGCACACTTTGGCTCCTCGGCATCAGTCAGTAGCCCTTACCCACATGATAACTGGTTCTCCTTGGGTGGGAGAAGACTGGAGCAAGAAAGCTGGGAGATTAACAGCGGGAAAACTGCAGGTACTACAGAACAGTGTTCTCTTTGCTTTTGAATTTTGACATGCTAAGCTTTTAAATGGTTAAAAAACCTAGTTATAAACACATATTGCTTTCTTGCTTACATCTTTCCTTGGGGCACATTCTGTTCTCATTTCCCTTACTTGTTCTCTGGTCTGCAGTTTTGAACAGCAATTCGCTGCAGAGATCCCTGGGTTAAGTAGTGAGGGAAATCATTCCGGCTTAAGCATGTTAAGTTTGGATGAGGGCACAGAATTCTAGAAGAAATTGAAACTTACAATTGTGCTTAATTGGCTTTAACCCTTCAACATATTGTGCAGAAGTACACTGGGTAATAATACATACTGTTGCGCTGTGCAGATGTTAAAATGTAAAATCCTTTAAATGCAAACAGCACTTGTCACTCCATCAACTATTCAAATTGTCAGAGATGTATCAGCCAACCCTAACTACCCTCTGCAGGCAATCTGGAGCCAGCCTGCTGTTTAATAACCAGCATTTAACAAGAAATAACATGTAGATGTGGTGTGCGGTTTAAAACATTGTGTTAAGCGTCATTAAAACTCAGTCTCCTAAGAGTCTTATTAAAAGAGTCCTTTCCTCACCCTAATAAAACATTTCTCTGTGACTGTTTCCATCTAGCTGCTAACAATACAAACAAAATGCCTCTTAATTTAGCCTCCCACTAGAGGGCCATTGTGATTGTAGAACTGGAAAGGCAGGGAGGAAAAAACAACCCTAAACTACCTTACCCAAATCCCACCTAATCAGTGAAACGGAAGCACTAGGAACCCTTGATTTTAGGATTTATTTTTACATTTTTTCTCTCTCTCTCTTCCCTTATAGTCTATGCATGGTTATTATTGGAGCTGTGCCTTTGTTCAGGACTGGGAGGAAATATTGCTGATGACTTAGAAACGGGTTCTGCAGCATGGGGTCAGCAATCTGCCATTGTTGGATGGGCTATACAGTTCTCCAGACAATGCATACATGAAACTTCTCCTGCAAGAACACATGTGCTCTTGATGCCACTATTTATTCGAAAAGAGAATGAAATTTGCTCACCCTGCAATTAGTCTGAAGTCCTCCCATCCTGTTATTACAAGAGAAAATACATGTGTAATTGTGTCAATGAATACAGATAATAATTTGAATCTTCTATGACAGAAACAACGAAGAATCCAATTCTCTTTCAGATTTTTGTTCTTTGAAAACGTCTATGCCAGTTTTCTCCGTACAGCTATTCTCACTGTTACAGAGCTAACAAAATTGACAAATCACAATAATATTTTGATAGAGGATGCTAACAAATTAGATTTAGGAAGATTTCATTCTAATATTTTTATTTACTGAAAAGCTCTTCTAACTTGCAGTATTTCAAGTGACTCAGTGGAAACAGAGAGGATTTTAAGTGGCCAGGTGATTGAAATGGACCTTTGCTTTCTTCTGAAATAACCACCAAAAAAGAGAATTTTTTTCTCTCCTTTTTAGTTCATCTTATCTATTAGATTAAGTTGCCAAGCATGATGCTTTTATTTTCATCATGTTGTTTATCCAAATGCTAGAAGAAGAAATTTCCCTGAAACATGGAGGAACTCTCCTAGGTTTGTAAAAGTTCATGGTATTTGCCTCTTAAATATATTGAAGTTCAAGAATACAGTATTTAAGATTCAAAAAAACATATTAATCACCCTTTTTAGTTGAGGGAGGATGATTTGCCTTTAAAATATATTTGAATAGTTTGGAAATATTTCACACTCCTCACAAACATCAAAGTTGTTTCTAGTTGGGATATGTACTTGGTTTTCTCTGCTGTTTTAGTAATATGAAGTTAAAATAGTATTTTTAATATAAGTTGTTAGGCCAGACAAGCTAATAAGATTGCTACTATTGTAATTTTTCTCTAGAAATATTTAGATTGAACCATATGAAGTTGCCATTGCATAGTTCAAAAATTGTCAACAATTAGCAATTTCATATGATTCAACTGTCCCCTTCTGAGATTAAACTCAGTTGCAAATTCATTTTAGTACCAGTTTCTCTTAATATAAAGATCAAGGTTCAAATAACCTTTTCTCATGAAAGAATGACTCTAACATATATGTATCTCTGTAATATGTTCTTCCTAAAAACTCAGGGAAGGACCCATAAAAGCTCTTTTGGCATGCCAAGCATTTCTTTAAACCAATCCAATTTGAAAATACATGCTGCTGATGAAGACCAAGAGATGGGAGATTGAATTACTTACTTGCAAGGGTGGCACGTCGAGTGTGTCCAACGTCCATCAGAGGAGAATGTTATATTCTCACTCTCTCTGTTAACTCCAAATAGGTAGCACTGTGAATTCACTACCTTTTCACTACATTAAAACTCACTCAGGGCCAAATAAAATCTGCCAGGTAATTCCCAGGAGGCCCTCTGGGGACAGAGCCATTAGTGAAGTGCACAATATAATTAAAATGTAGACTGTGAAATCCATTCACACCAGTATAATATGAGATGTTACCTATACCCAACTGTGATTTTCTTTTGAAATCTCTCCATATTGTGTTCCTATGTGGCATTTTCCTTCTTCTTCTCAGGTACTACGTATTTCAGCTATTTAGAGAAAGTATACAATAGTCTATCTCCGTAGAGAGTATGTCATTTAAAGTTAGCCCATCTGAAGTTAGAAAGGTCTTATGGAATTCACAGCCTTAAAATAAATTAGGTCATTATGTTTTAACTCTTATAAATAAAATTTCACATAGAAATTATGATAATTTTCCAAAAAATGGAGCTCACAATATAACTTGTTATGCTATTAGATATTGATGTAAAATTTTAAAAAAAAGATATCCATGTTAAAATGTGAGTTTCCATTCATTTGAAACCAATTTTTTGAATGCCTACTCACAGACTATACTAGGTATTATAGATCCAGAAATGCGAAGATACAGACTTTGCCTTCAAACTATTATTGCCCTGGGTGGACTGAAAAGCGCACATGGGCACCAACAAGGAGAAGTGCAAAGGTCAGTGGGACCACAAAAGAAACACCTTTGTTTCACCAGAAAATGCTTTTTTTCTTGCTGAGGCTTGAAGATTGGAAAGATGTCCTCCAGGCAGAAGAGGCAACATGGATAACAGACACAGCTACAGAGTGAAGGAGCTTGGAATGTTTGGGTAAGTACCGAGGTCTAGATCACACAGGGCAGAACAGGCTGTACGAGGAATATAAATTTCACGTTTCACGGAAACGGAGGCAATTGAAGAATTGTGAGCAGCTGAGGAATATAGCTAATTTAATTGTGCAATTGATCTCTTCGATGGCAGTGTCAAGAGGTAGATTGAACGGGGACAAATCTGAGTGAGGTGTGATTCTGATAGCCCAGTAGAGGCCTGACAGATGCCCATACCAGGGCACCTGAAGTCTGACGAAAGTAAGAGGATGGAGAACAGAAATATTAGGGAATGGAGCTGATTGGACTTAGTAATCAGTTGAACATGAAAAGCAGAGAGGATAGGACACAGCGTTTATGATGATGTCTGACTTGAGCTTCGTATTTGTTTCAACTATCCTCTATATCCTGAAGACCGTCTAGTATATTTCCCCAGCCCGTCCTTCTAAATTCTCTATTTCAGTTTCTAATATTGACTTTGAACTTGTGACCAGTTGCTCTCTTGCTCCCAGAGATGCTCCCCTTTTATCGTACCATACCTCCAATACATGATGCCGTTATTATTTACCTATTAGCTCAAGCCATACATCTGCTTGTCAGGCTTATATCTCATTCCTCTTCACTCCTCACAGCCACTGAATTGCCTACTCCCATGATTTTTCCTTATAAATATTTTCTCAAATCTCTCCACTCTTCTTATTCCTACTGCCATAAATTCCCCCCACCACTTGCTGCCTTGAGTCTAAGCTACTGCATTCTTTCCCTTCTCTACTGAAGTATCTTTTTGTTTTCTCAACGCATGCTCTCCAATTCACACTGAAGCCAAATGACCTTTCAGGAACATAACTGGACATTTTTGAAATCTAATCAACTTTGGTCTCTGTCCTCATCTAAAGCCAAATCTCACAGAGATTTACAACCTCCTCCATACATACAACTTCTGTGACTCAGCTATACTGGCTTCTCTTTCTTGCTTCAGCATTTATATATGTTTCTCTCTTTCCGAAATTCTCCTTCTTTTCTGCCACCTCTTAACAGGAGTAACTTTTACTCATGTTTCTCAAGTCAGCTTAGGTATCACGTCCTCCGGATTAGGGTAAGACCTTAACAATAGGTTTACATAGTGCTCTGAATAACTTTGTTGTATCACTGGATAAATACTTTTAATAAGGAATAATGCAAGTTTGTGAAATTGGGGGTATGTTTCAGAGTTGGGATGTTCATAAGTCAAGGGATAAAGTTGAATGGACAGTTAAGGATCTGTGGAGCTACTTTGTTATGTGAGTCAGATGTTTGAGGAACCGAAGGTCCTTCAAGAAATCTGCAGTGTTGGAGTGGTGAACAGTATAGTAAACTGGGCAACAAAGTCAGTAAAGAATGTGTAGGAGTTCAACAGAGAGTAGAATAGGCTGACTGTAAGGACATTAAAGAAGGAATAATTTTTGAGGAACAATGTGATGCAATAATCTGGAAATGGCAGTGGGCTACTAGTAGAAAAAAAGTAGGGTTATTGGCTTTCTGGAATTTATTTAATTTGGGAAAGAGGGTTCACATTAAGCTAGGAAAATAAACCAGGGAGCTGGATGTGTGGACTAATAGGGGGAAGAGAGTGATAGGAAAGATATGAAGGGTGGTTATATTTGGTGAATGGCAATGGATGACAGTAGAAAAAACAGCTTTTTATTTCAAAGTCTCTGAACAGAATTTAGATTAAAATTATTCTGATGAAAAAAACTGATGCAACCTCCATGTGGTTGGGGAAGTATTACTTATATCCTGCTGTTGAATCTCAATTGCACCGGGAGGATGAAAGTTAAACAGGTCTCTATGTCTAAAAAGCAGGGAGTAAGACAGATGGTGTTAAATATCACTTGAAGCCGGAGTCCACAAGCTCTAGCCCGTGGGCTCATTCTGGCCCTATGGCTGTTTTTGTATGCATTTTGAGCTAAGAATGGTTTTACATTTTTATATGGTTGAAAAATATCAGAAGAATAACATTTATATTGACTGCTTTGTAATATGCTATGCACTGTTCTAAATATTTGCATTAGTTGGCTCATTTAACAACAGATCTGTAGAGTAGATGCTATATTTTTTAGATGAGGAAATCGAAACTTTGAGAGGTTAGGTAAGAAGTCTAAGATTATACAGCCTATGAGTAGTCCAGCTGTAATTGAAACTGAGTCTTAACACAGAAGCTGTGTTTTAACCTGCTTTCCTATTTGAAAAGTTACCCACCATGAGGGCAGTCTAGAAGTGCAAACCAGAGAGATGCAACAAACACATTTTGGTTTTAGTCCCAGGGTGAACTTTCAGAGAGGCAAGGAAAGACTTAGGAGAATAAGACCGTGTTTCTACCATGATGACAGAGAATTAACTTTGAATCCCGATTAATCAAAATGGTTCCCCTTCCCAAAAAAGAATTCCATTCTTCTCATGAGTTTTATTACAAAAATTTTACTCAATTATTGTTGTTATTATTCATATATTTTGAATTAAATCAATTGAAAATCTGTGAAAGTTGTTTTCGTCTCATAAGTACCTTGATTTGGTCTCTTGGCTCACAAAGCCTAATATTTTTACTCTCTGGCCCTTTACAGAAAAGCTTAACAACTTGTGACTTTAGAGTCATAATCTGTAAATCGCTCAACCCCATCTGACAAATAGGATAAGCCTGGAGTATATAAGACCATGTCTACTTTCAATATCTGATAAGACCAGTGGAATGTTTTTGCATGATATCATGTTTAGACTTCTCTAACCAGTCTTTCATTCGTTTTCCTATCACTCCTAGTTTCTCTCTAACTAGGGGGACCAAACCAGAACATCTCCCAGTGCAGGGAGTTTGCTTTCTCCATTCGGGATTTTGCCAATGGGAAGTACATCTGTTCTTGCTGTTTGAGGTTTCTTTGTTAGCTTGTTCCTCCCCCACAGCCAATATCAATTGTCCCCTGTGCATATATTCACTTCACTTCTGCCAAATTTAACCAGATGTTAGTTGTGTTATTGAGAGAGGAAGATGGACAAAATCCAAAATCCCAGATCAGCTATCTCCTGCCAATGCTTACCTTTATTCCTAGGGGATACATATATACAGCAAATTCCCTGTATAAAGCATCTCACATTGACAATCTCAGTGTCAATCAAATTTTATCCCAGTGTGGACATGTTGTTACATTTGCATATAAGGAGACCTAACATAATATCTGTCTTGCTTCCAAAACCAGGATTATTTTATTCTTAGTTCAATTTTCCATTTTCTTCATAACTATATCTCTAAGAGAAAATGAACTCAATGTTACCGATATAAATGGCAAACACCATCAAATTTAGACCATTAATTCTTAGTCCAAAAAGTCAGAATGCCAAGGAGAGAAAGTTGTGTAGATCCCATCCCTTGTAAGGACAAGTCAAGGGAACACAGCCAGCTAAAGGCCGACTCCCAGGAGGGACCCAGGAGAATGACTTTCCGGAAATACCTCCCTTTTCTTCCCCAAATCACTCCCCAGAGATCACCATTGACTGATCTCATAGCCAGAGAGGACCAGGTAAAAAGCAGTAGAAAAGAGTAGGGAGTAAATTTGGAGAGACTAACAGAAGATATTCTTTGTTACTTCCCTTTCCTTATACAGTCAATAAATACTCATCCATGTTTTGTGCCTATAATTACTTGGGTATACTGCAGTAAAAGAAGCTCATTCATGGTCTAATCCAGAGGTTATTCTGGTAGGTAGTATAGTGTTATAGAGTGCTAGTACCGAAGGGTACAAAAGATATGTAGATTAAACAAACAATTCAGAATCACAAATGAAGCATTGTTCTCTTTTGTTTTTATTTTCACAACAGATGGTTGAATGAAAAACTCCAATAAACTCAGAATACTGATTTAATAATGGAATATTATCAGTATAGCTCATTTAGAATACATAATTAGATTTCATCCTTGATTATATGTGCAAATACCTCCTAAGAAAATAGCTTAATTTGGGTTCAGTAGCCATTTTAAGACTTTGAACCTTATGCTTTCTAAATTTTTGTGTAGTATGATAGTCAAGGAAAGCAGTCTGCATTTATAAGTTGAAAATTTTTTAGTCTTAAATTGTTTCTAGGAGGGGCACCTGGGTGGCTCAGTTGTTAAGCATCTGCCTTTGGCCCAGGGCGTGATCCCAAAGTCCTGGGATCCATCCCCACTTCAGGCTCCCTGCTCCACTGGGAAGCCTGTTTCTTCCTCTCCCACTCCTCCTGGTTGTGTTCCCTCTCTCTCACTGGCTGTCTCTCTAAAAAAAAAAAAAAAAAAAAAAAAAAAAAAATTGTTTCTAGGAAAATAAATAATATTACCATTGGAGTAAAGGAAAGTTTCTATAGAAAACCTATTACACCGAGGTATAACCCAAGAGAAATCAGTAATCACCTATTTTTGGTGTATAATAAAGTTAATGTAAAAAATTGATATCTCAAATACTACCATTAAAGCTGTCATATCAATAACAATAATAATAATACCCTATAAAAATATAAAGAGGCTACTCAGAAAAGAAAATCTTTTGCTGCTGTTACAATATGTTCCAGATTCTTGAAAGATTTAAATCTAAACTCATTTCAGTTTACCATTTGTTTCCAAGATGAATCTGTAGACTAGAGATCAATTATTAATATAATGGATATTTACTTCCTTATTGTAGGGACTTTGTTGTGTCCCTAAGGTCTTTCTGTAATGAGATCAAACATATATTGTTTGTGGTCAACTAAATTCCCATAATTTTTTCCATTAATGTATTTGAAGCTAAATCTCTCTCTTGGGTATATTTTTTAAAAATCCTTAAATGCAGGTACATTGCATATTAGTGTAACCATGTTACATTGATTTTCTTTTGTCTTGAGTCTGTTATTCTGGTTTATAATATACTTTATTCACATTAATTCTACCATCTGGCATTGTAACTATTCTTCCTCTTTGTGTTTGGATCACAATTTTGATGACGATAGACTCAATTCAGAAACCTGTGGTGTTATCAGTAGAGGCATTCCTACAGGCTGACAGAGATTAATTAAGCTGCATCAGCTCTGAATTTATCTAACTGCATGGTTTTGAACCTTCTTTATTTTTTTAAAAATTTTTTTCAATGCCTATTGTTAAATATTTATTAAGCCTTGACTATATGAATGAAATAGGATCAGGGGATGAAAAAATGAAAAAGTCATGATCTCTACCTCATAGGCTAGCAGAAAAATTGTCATGTTTACAACCTACGATGGTTAATGTGGTTAAGAATTATGGAAAGCCCATAGAAATGATGAGGCCTAGAAGGCTCAATAGGAAGACTACATGGATGTTTAGGGGCCCAAGGTGTATGGCTAACTTTTCTTGTTGAATACTGTGCATCAGGAATTGCTATAAATGCTTTATATGTTAGCTCATTTAATCTTCACAATATTACAAAACCCTTAGAGATGGATCTCAAGGTCACATATTTAGACTCCACTTTGCAATCTGGATTTAAGCAGTGGTAATCTCTCACCAGAGCCTATATTCTTTGGGACCAAATTTGAATAATCATAAATACAAAATTAAGAGTGATGGACTTATTCTTGCTAGGAATAAGGAAGTATCAAGAGGCGATTTAAGAAGAAAATAATAATGCAGTTATTTTTAAGAAAAATGGTTCTAAAGTCAGTTTGAAAACTGGAATGGATAAGTACATGGAAGGAGACTGGAAAAATGGAGTATTTGACTTCTGTATTGACAAGAGAAGGGTCTGAGCTAGAGCAAAGTTTAGTCACTCTGATCAGTTCCACCTCCATACCCCTCACCCTGCTTATGATCTGGGTCACAGGAAATCCTAAAAATGCATTCTCTCTATTCACCTCTTACCCAAGAGAATCTCCTCTGTTTGATATTCACTAAAGTCACTTTCCTGCACTGTTTTTGCAGACCTGCCATTTTTTTTATTATGTTATGTTAGTCACCATACAGTACATCATTAGTTTTTGATGTAGTGTTCCATTATTCATTGTTTGTGTATAATACCCAGTGCACCATGCAATATGTGCCCTCCTTAATACCCTTCAATGGGCTAGCCCATCCTCCCCCACCCCCCAAAAAAACCCTCAGTTTGTTTCCCGGAGTCCATAGTCTCTCATGGTTCATTTCCCTGTCACTTTTTATTCCATGCTTGCTTATGACAAATTGCACCATTTCTTGAAGTTTTCAACTTTATTTTCCTAAAATACAGATTTGATTTTCTAAAATTGTAGCTCATTCTTTCCCACTTTTGCAACAGCTTTATTTCCTGGGAATCCTAATCTGAGTTTGAGCTTGGCCAGGACACTTGAAATGGAGTGATAGGAATGTTTCAACAAAGAAGTTGATCCTTTCATTCAAAGATCTCACTGTGCCCCAGAGTAGATTTTGAAGCATCTCTCTTTCCCTGCCCAAATCTTGTAAGTCTTAAGTCCAGTGGGTTTTGCTGCTATAACACATGTTGAAGGATCTAGGTCAATACTACCTGGGCTTAGCTGGGAATAGTGTACTCCTCTATTATGCTTCTTATAATCGTCTCCTATAAATTTTTCATGAGGTTTACTTCTGTGGCAAATTTGCAGCCTGTCATGGAGAGGGAGTAGTAAATAATGTATTGACTGTTCCACTTGTACACATTTAGACATATGACACTGGAAGTGTCAGCATGTATGTTGTGACTAAAGGCCTCATCCTGGCTAGCAGCCATCACACAGAGAACACAACCGATTAATTCATTGTGATTTTTTAAATTATAAGCATTCTTAATATGAATTATTTGTTTAATTAACACCTTCTGCCTTAAAGAGAGGTATTAGCATATGGAAGCATCTGTTGAGTCTGGCCTCCTGATGTGAAATGCAAGATTTCTGAAACTTAAACATGTGCACAGATATATGAACGCACATTCAAAGGCTGTAATTGGCATTTCTCATGTAACCAAATGGTTTTGCGGATAAAAATGTAAAAATAATTACAATTCATGATAAGATAAGCCCTCACTCTGTGTAAGTGTTGTCTTTAACTTCAGTATATAACAACCAATTATTCTGGTCACTATAATAATACAGTTTGTTAGACAGTTGTATTAACCCAAGAAATTAGCATTAATTTGAGAAAGCTTTATGAAAGAAATGACTTTGTAAAAGTATTAATGGAGAAGTGGAAGGGTAATCCTCTGTAATAAGTAGAGAGTCAGAATTTGATTTATTTGTTTCAGTATTTGTGATGCCCTTCTAAGGTGCATGTAGGAAAAAAATCAATTGTGGTATAGAAAATATGTAAATACAAAGGAATAGATACAAAGGAAGCTAGGGTGCAATCAACTTAGTGTCCATGATTAGGAGTTTCAGTTTAGTTTGAAAGGTGAATTGAAGTCAGTGTAGGAAGCAAAGTGAATGAATTGATTGTGGTATAGAAATCAGTAGTGGAAAAAGTTAACTACAGTCCACTAGCTTTAGCTATAGTTCAATAATAATGTGTTTAGGAGGGAAACCAAATATATGATGGCAAGAATTAAAAAAGAAATGCATAGACACAAGATATCTGAGGGAGAAGGGGTTGAAATAAATGAATCATTGTTTCAATCCTTTGAAACTGTGAACACTTTAATGGTATTAATAATGGAAGAGATTTTAGGGAAGTAAAGAGGTTTTACAATTGGGAGTGAGGAAATAATCTCTGTATAGAAATACTAAGTTCTATATACTGGTGTGCAAGGAGAAATATTTTTAAAGGGTCAAAAATAAGGAAAATACTGTCATCTCCATCAGTAGAAATGTTCAGAAAACCTGGATATTATTGACTGACCAGCAGATGGACCAGATGATACTAATTTAGTTTTCCATCTGTGTGACTTTTCCAGTTTTATTAACATTGCCTTCTTTCAAGAGTTCCTGACATGCATGTGTATATGTGCATGTCTGCACACATGCACACGTATGCTATTCCTGCTGTCTGGCCTCTCTTTCTCTGTTTTCGGGTACTGAGCATGAGCATTGGAAAACAGGAAACAGCAGGTTGAGTGCTAAATAAAAAGTGTAAAAATAGAAGTAGCAGACTCAATGATTCGGTGAGATCTATAAGACTAGAGGATTAAGAAAAAAAGCCATTGTTTTCTCCCAATATTTGCCTAAAAAAGAAGTAATGGAGTAAGATATAATAATTTGCCTTATAAATAAAATTAAAAAATAACCACCAATCTTAGAGAAAATTTTAGGGCCCAGTAAACACCCGATGACACCCCGCCTCCACTCAAAACACCTCAATGGGATAATGAGAGCAAAGGCTGAAAGAAACAAGTAGGTTCAGACTTTGAGGATGAGAACATTCTCAGATGAATCATGACAATCTTAAGAGGAAAGTAGAAGTGACAGTTGAAAATGAATAAATGACTTAAAGATTTCAGATGCTTACAAAAATCATGTATTTGAAATGTCCATAGGTGAAAATATTATTTAAAAGAAAGGAGAATCTTGCTACTCAGGTTTTGGCATAAATATAATTTATTTTATATGCAAAACTAAAGGAACACATAAGAGAAAGTGAGAATTTTTAAAAGTAAAAGGGATAAAGAGAAGCTCAGTACCTGAAAATCTTGAAATTTCATAGTCTGTAAAAATATGTTGTAAATTCCAGAGAACCATTTTTTTTTAAGATTTTATTTATTTATTTGACAGAGATAGAGACAGCCAGAGAGAGAGGGAACACAAGCAGGGGGAGTGGGAGAGGAAGAAGCAGGCTCATAGCGGAGGAGCCTGATGTGGGACTCGATCCCATAATACCGGGATCTCTCCCTGAGCCGAAGGCAGACGCTTAACCGCTGTGCCACCCAGGCACCCCCCAGAGAACCATTTTAACCCTAACTAGAATAGAATAGAAATATTAACTCTAGAGAATGGAGTTGTGCTTTTTTTTATTGAAAACTCAAATAAGGGGCGCCTGGGTGGCTCAGTTGTTAAGTGTCTGCCTTCGGCTAGGGGCGTGATCCCAGCGTTCTGGAATCGAGTCCCACATCAGGCTCCTCTGCTAGGAGCCTGCTTCTTCCTCTCCCACTCCCCCTGCTTGTGTTCCCTCTCTCGCTGGCTGTCTCTCTGTGTCAAATTAATAAATAAAATCTTAAAAAAAAAAAAGAAAACCTCAAATAAGAGGTGATTATCCAAGTTCATTATTTTGTTTTGTTTTGTTTTAGTGCTGTTTCCTTTATCCTAATTCCATATCAAACAATGTAATTCATTACAATTTAGAAAACTCATTTTCCTCTCTTTTCCACTCTGGATGTTTTGTGATAATTATTCTTCCTTCAGAGAACCGTCTGTTCTCTTATTCAGAGCCTCTTTCCAGCTTCTTATTGGATTTTTTTTTTTACATTGCCTTGCATTTCCTTTAACATATTTTTATTTTCACTTTGATAGTTTTTATTTGATTAGTAATAATCCTATGAAATGATTTCCTAAATGAAAGTTGGACAGTCTCTGGGTGAGTCAGTTTCCAGATGACTTATGAGAACTATAGGTCCTGTTTTATGTTTGCCATTATTTTTACATCTGCCCATTATTTCCCCAGCATAGGCCCTTCCCTTGGAAACTTTCCTGTGATCAGTTCCTAGGTTTCATTTCAAACCTTTTCCCTCCTCTCTTACTTCTCTGCCCTCCATTTACTTTTAGAGAAATCTTTCTCCTTTCTAGTTTCCTTCAGAGGAACTCTCACATTTCATTTCTTCTCAAACTCAATTGTCGTCTTGTTCTTTCATGATAGTCTTGAAGGCTCATCGAACCCAGATCTGAATCATTAGCAATTGAAAATGACTTTGACTTTCTTTGAGAGTTTCAAAATTAAACGTCAGGAAGAGAGGAATGCATTCTCATTTCATTCTCCTAATATGACTATGAAAATAAAACAGCAAACTTTCAATATTAGAACAATTCAAACATCCTAATCCTGCCATACACTCAATAAAAAATTTTTATTAAGTGATTAACTGATGTAACTGAAGGCTTATCTCTTGTCTCTTTCTGCGACAGAGATTGGAAAACCTTTCTCGCAGCATGATGTGAGCCTGTGCCACGGTTCTGTCCCCAAATGGAGGAAAGCCATCTGGTGGTGATGGTGGTAGGTAAGGGGTTCCTTACCTACCTTATTTTATATGCAAAACTAAAGGAACACATAAGAGAAAATGAGAATTTTTAAAAGTAAAAGGGATAAAGAGAAGCTCAGTTTGGGATGTTTTCTCTTTCTTGGTGAAATGGTTGATTGAGATTGAACACGGGTGTGATGCAGCATTCTCTCTGTGACCATGAGGCAAAAGGCATGTAGATGGAGAGCTATACATTGAGGATGGTGAAGCAAAACATGAAGTTCCCGGGTCACGGGTGGCATCTCAGAGCAGTTGAAATGCCACCAATAACTGTCTATCTTTTTATGTTTATTTTTGTGTGATAGAAATTTCTTTGATCCATTATTTGTCTGGTTTTCTGTTACTAATCCTAACACACTGTTCAAAACTTCATCCCTGTGAGTACATGCCCTGGAGTCAAAGCCAAATGTGTTCTTTATAGAGGAGCACCCTTGTCCAATTTGTGTCCCTGATTCTCAGCTTTCCTTGGGGAGAAAAGTTTGCTTTACTTTAGCTGTGCCTCTGGTTCAGACACAAATCCATAGGGTCAGAAAGAGGAGAAGGTATTGAACGTTGGCAGGGTACTATCATTTCCTCCACTCTCCACTTGAATAAAACTATTTCCTGCCTATTGCTAAAATCAATCATGCAAATCAGCTTCTTTTATCTCAATTACCAGTTCAGGGAACATGTTCAGACACATCAGAATCCCTACTTTGTCCGAGTTGGGATGTCTAGCTTTCTTTTTTTTTTTTTTTTTGTAATATTTATTTAATTTATCTAATTAAGTGTATGTGGAGTGGCAAGTCTAAAGTAGTGACATAAACAAGCTTATCTCTTTTGGTAGCTGATGTTGAACTAATCACAGATTTCTGTCTATATTTCTGATAACTCAGTTCCTTTCTTGTAATTTTTTTTTTTTTTTCTAGTCACCAATCCTAGATCTTTAACTTACCATCATGGGACTTATAATTTCTTTTTCTTTCCACCATTAACTGTTTTACACTCTTAGTATTCAGAATGTTGGCAGAATTTTTTTTTTTTCAGATTACCATAGCTCTCTTGTTCTATTGCTTTTCCACTTTGATCTATTTTGTATAGTCTCCTAAAGTTTTTCTTTTCATTCAAAGCATATTGACCTCTTTGACAGGAACCTCATCTTGAAAATATTCCTTCCTAGTATTATAAGAGCACACACAAAATATGCCAGACATAATATATATTACAAATATTATAATTTTATTTCAAGTTATTTTAGACATTATGACTGAAATTATTAAAATTATTAGAAATATACAAAGTGTGGCATTTCTCTTGATCAGATACGGGTACCCAAATGTAGGGCAAGGATTGTGCGGAAGCCAGTGGAAAGAATTCATCTAAGGCAGAACAAAAGAGGCAGAAATTTATTGAATACTGCAAGAGAGTGGTGGGCAGAACAGCTAAGGAAAGACATCTGCGGAGAGACATCTGCAAAGAGGGAGTGGGTGGGGCTGTTTTTAAAGGGGGAAGATAAGGAGGTAGGGAGAGGTATGGAATTTTCCCTTTTTTGGTAGCTGCCTGGTTGTAAGTAGCCCATTGATTAGTAGGGCCTGTGGATATTTTGAGGTGGGTTACCTGATGGGTCTGTCTGTATTCAGCCTTGGCCTTGGGCCTTTACCAAGTTTCCATTGCTCAAGCCTGTTGTCTGAAAGCAGCCTCTACATAAGATTTCATGTATTTTTAGAATACTTAAATATCCAATTCATACATATCTCATTTTTATGTATTTATTTATTTAAAAAGATTTTATTTTTAGGTAATCTCTGCACCCAACATGGGGCTTGAACTCACAACCCAAGATCAAGAGTCACGTGCTCTACTGAATGAGCCAGGCAGGCACCCCTCATTTTTATGTCTTTAAAATTTTATCCCATATTGGTTTAACAAGGAAAATTTATGTATCACTATGGCATAATTAAATTCCTGCCTTTATAGTTATTATATCCAAAGGTAAAACTTTGAGCTTCATTTATAAAATATTGAAATTATTCAATAATTTTGAAACAATTGAAACTATTTCAATGGGATATATTTTTTAAAACTGAGTGGTTTTTTATAGTCATAGAACACACTGTAACAAGTGTAACCACTGGAAGGCTTGAGCTGTTGTGTGGTGCAGTGGAGGGAACAGTGACTGGCTTTACAACCTGGCAAAGTTGGGCTTAGACATCTCTGCCACACTGATTCTGTTACCTTGTGTACATCACTTTACCTTTCTGAAGCTCAGTGGTCTTATGGTAAATGATAATAATAATAGCTATTTAGTGCTTTTATGTTCTTGTCTCTTTCAAAATTAAACATATAAACTAACAAGCCCCTTTTCTGACAATATCTTTTTCTCTAACAATTAAAGACTTAATTCCTTCATGGGATCTTTTCAAATTAACTAGATTTATTCTTCAAATCAACCTTCCTCCAATTCAGAAAAATTTAAAAATGTGGGCTTCATGCTACTGTTCTGTATTTGAATTTATGACAATTTATTATTTTCCTCTCTCTTTATCACCTATGGCTTCAGTTGAGATACAGGGAATGCACTGACCGTTCTGTTGACTAACTGCTAAGATAGAATGTTTGCTATCTCCTATCATTCTCATAGAGTTTATTCATGCTCAATTCATGGTTTTTACAGGTTTAAAAATAAATAACCATTATTTCTCTTCTTTAAACACATTTTTGAATTATCATTCTTACAGGCATTTGGTGGAATCTCTAGACCTTACCATCACCTGTTACTTTAGCTATATTTGTAAAAGTAGTTAAGTAGGTATTACGTTTGCCTGGTGTCATGTCACAAGCGGGCTTGTATATAAGGTATAGTGCCCTTTGGCAATAAGATCCACTAGGCAAGAAGAAAAACCAGGCCCAGGAAAGATGATGCAACAGCAGCTCTGTGCCCTGCCTCACAGTCCCTTGACCAGCCCTGATTTTAGATGTAACTATGGTAGATGGTTTTCTGTAAGTTCAGATTCACCTCACACTGACCCATGTAAAGCTGGTTGGGTGTCTTTCCATTTTTGATTTGGAGAATTCCTTGGCAGCACAAGAACCTAACTAATCTCCTCTGCCATCTTTTAAGTGAACAATTATGGATGACAATATTTTTATGCTTCTTAGAAGGTTTTGGAAAGTCAAGCCAACCCAACTCTTGGTAGTAATCTCAACACACATCCTTATCTGGGGTTTTCTTTCTTGCACGTCAAGTCTACCTCTTCCTTTTCTCCTGCTTCATAAGATCATCTATCATATAAACCTGTACCCAACTCCTTATCTCTGACTCTACTTCCAGGTGTGTTCTGTGAGAGGCTGCCCCTTGTCGTTATTCACATGGTCCCATGGACAATCTTCAAAACGCACAATAAGCCTACATATGGATAAAG
The DNA here is from genome assembly GCF_023065955.2 of Ursus arctos. Lineage (NCBI taxonomy): Eukaryota > Metazoa > Chordata > Mammalia > Carnivora > Ursidae > Ursus > Ursus arctos. Next base: position 22,263,312 of record NW_026622775.1, read on the forward strand.
ACAAATATGGGTATAAAGAGGACATCTAATTTTGTAATGAGGTTCAGGCAGGTAGAATAGAGGGTGACACTATAGTGGGACATAATGGGATCCCAGCTGACAATAGAAAGCAAAATTTTTGTAAGAGTAAGGTGTGGTGCAGATAAACGAGCCGATACCAACCAGCACAGGTGTTCTGGCCCACACTGGAAGACTGAATTTTCTGAATAGAAAGCCTGGGTCAGAAATTCCAGAACCTATGTTACATTAGTTCAAAATGTGAAGGTAAAGGGAGAAATGTTGCAACTCAGAATCTACAAATAAGTCCCGACTCAGTCATAGAACATGAAATAATGGTGTTTGTGCAATAAGATGCCCAGGTTGCCTTTTGTTCTTATTTTCCAAGTAAAAGGCATTTGTCACTTCATCTTCCAATCTGAGAAAAGTAGGAGCTAATGAAAAAATACTTTTCTACTTTTTATTTATGTTAATGTAATGGAGGTATTTGGAGGTTAAAGAGAGAAAAGAAGGAACATCTGAGTCATTACCATGGAACCCCTTATGTTTTGAGTTAATAAGTTTTTGTAGAGTCAGAACCCTTGTCTTGTTTGGCTTTCTATTTTCCATAGTATCTGCTTGGTAAAACGTTTCAAAACTTTAATTACTTCTACGGTGAACAGTCTGTTAATAAGGTAAAATGATATTTTCTAGAGGATGCTTATATATCCCAGATTTCTGAAGCAGTCAGAGAAGAGCAAAGCAGGAAGGTGGACTTTTAAGGTCCAGATACAACATCCAACCAGCAACTAGGTTAACACCTACCTTGGAGATGGTTTAACCTTTTTGTTGTTGTTCTAGAAAAAAGGAGTTGTCATGAGGCACATATTGGGTTATTATGTTAAAGTCCATGTGAAAATTTTGCCATAGTTGGTGACTAGGGTCTTGTGAGTCAATAAGATCTGTGTTCAAATTTCAGCTATATCACTTGATGATCATGTAACTTTGGGCAAGTCGCCTCATCTCTCTGTTTCCCTTTCTGCTAAATGAGTGGTTAGTTTGAAATAATCTCCAAAGCCCCTTCAATTTCCAGCAATTTTATTTTAGTTCACAAACAGCCCAAATGTTCATAAAATATTCTGGAATTGACAGTACATGAGTAATCAGATTCTTAAGTGAACAAAATGAGTCATTTTTGGATATTTACACTAAACATTTAACGATCATTTTATTCCTCTCAAAATGCATATTTATTTTTAGTTTAGGCATTGAGGTGTAGATTTAAGTGTTGTTGGCATGAACATTCTGGCCGTTTTTATAAAAGAATGATACTCTTGGGAGATTAAAAATTCTAAGATGTAAAAAAGCCTGGGAAATGTAAACTATATTTTAGTGTACCAACTGATTTTGCAATTGTCAAATGCATTTATATTCACATTCACAATAGATTTCATTAGAGATTCTTAGCATATTTTTACCACATGATTAAAACCTTTATAGTGTTTGAAGACATCTCTCCCTAAAGGAACAAATGCAATGAAAGCAGATGTAGAAATCAAATAAGATAATATATGTGAAAAAAATTTGAAATTATAAAGTATCATATACATATAAAGGAGATTACAATTAGGTATGATATAGTTACTGCAATTGTGTAAATTGTTTCTAGATGATTTTCAAAAGTCAAAATGACCAATTTGATGTCATACTCTTATTTTTATTCTTATTCCATATTCCAATACTCTAAAGTTAGAATTCCATCACAGCTGCTGGTTTTACTAACTTGTTGATCTGGGCTAAGGAATAGCAAAACTGACCAATTTTTGTGGTGTAAACTTTTGTGGATTTTCTAGGCCACTTCTTGGTGAAGTATTAGTCCTATGCATAAGATAATAAAACACCTGCTGCAGCAAGAGTGTAAGAGATAAAAGTAGAGATTGAACTTGCACTCTAAGGATGGTGGGATGGGAATTTGGAAGAATTACACTGGGGTACAAAGGGCATAACCATGTCAAATTATAGTCATTTAGTTGGATCAGACTCTTCAATGGCAGTGACCAAGTCCTCTGAAGGAAAGGTCCTCTTCAGCAATATCAGGACAGAGGGTGCTTGAGTCACACGAGAACCTGTAATCCATAGATTTATCAACTTGCCCATAAGGCCTATAGACTGCCCATATAGCGTCCTATTCTTTTTAGGCAAATGTGTAAATGACCTTGTAAGTTCTCCTCTGTCACTCCCAGATACTTCTTTTATGAAGACCAAGTCTTAAGAATGCCAGGAAGAAAAGTCAGGATCTTGGTATCAAGTAGTTTTTAGAATCTTCTTTTGTGGTGAGGAAAAACATGAGGAGAGTATGACTAATTGTTTCTCATGATGAGTATATAAGTTAATTTCAATGCTCTGTGATTCAATGAATCTATCAGTCTAATAAATGTTGAGTCTTAAAAAATATGCATAAATTGTAGAGGAAAAATAAAATAAGTTAAGTATAAAATGAAATTAGAATAAAGAATATGTTTTATAGTTAAACTATTTTATTTACAGAGTTGTTATTTGGATTTCTCTTCTGGTTAGTTGTATAGGAAAATATGTTACTTTATCTCTAAAAAAATCAAACTACTTGTTCTCAACCTTTCTGGCCCATCATTCCAGACTTAGTTGAAGCATTTTTGGAATGCGGGCTAACAGCAGCCTTTATACTGTCTGCATGGCTGAGGGGTTAGGATCTTGGGGTGTTGAAAGGTAACATTACTTGGTAATCTGCATTATTTTGTCTGCAGTTCTGGTGGTATAGCTATGTGCCCCAGGTCAGCCAGTTCCCAATGCACACAAAGTGGGAATTAGATTCACTGAAGCAATAGAAAAATAGCTTCAGAATACAGATTCCCCACAGTTACACTCAATTGCTGGTTTACTAAGCCATGTTTCTTCTGAGGTGATTCAGAATCTGTCCTATTGTCTTTCAGGTTTTTCAGACACCTGCCAACTAAGCCTATAAAAGTGGTTTACGTGGACATAACTTTACATTCTCTGAACTTTCACTTTTTTAAAATCAGATGATTTTTTAATAATGTAATAAACTCCTGGTGAATATAAACTTAACAATCCCCTATAAATACAAATCTCATGACAAATAAAGGAAAGGGGTGTGCAAGATACACCATGTACATGATTTGAAGGTTTATAGTCTGATTTTCATTGGGACCATTGTCTGATTTCCTTTGGCCATTGAATATTTTTTATATGCCTTCATTGGTAGTTAGTGGTCATCTTTATGTTGATATCAGAGGTTTTTATTAGAGAAATTATTAACAGAATGTTTATCTTAAGGCTGGACTTAACATTCAGAATCCTTCTCAAATAAACAAATTCAAAATGGAAATGATTGTTATCTCTGTTTTTAATAACATACAACCTTGACAATTTCTAGAGGAATAAATGCTACTTGGAGGCACTATGTTTTCTGTTGGTCAATGCCATTGACTTTAGCAAATATCTGAAAGCAGAGATCTCAGTTCACTGCAGCTTGTTTCCAATTTTCCCACAAAGTTCTCCTTCTTTATTTCATTAAAACCAATTAGGCATATTGCACTGGCAGAGATTAATACTGCTAAATGTCAATGATGTGTCTGCTTTGAAAAAACTATTGAGCTGAAGAGTAAATAGCAATACAATAAAAACGCCCTGATATCTTCCTTGCAGGAAAGCAGAGAGTTGAAAGATGGCAGGAAGAGTAAAGAAGGGGATAATAATGGTTGATCACTAAATTGATTTCAGTAGTTTACATTCCCAGAAAATCAGCTGAATGTACACACAGAAAACAAAGCAAACCAAAAAGGAAAGATGGACAGTCATTGCTGGTGGGTACAGTCTTTGACTAAGTGGACACTGTTGGCAATGCTCTCAAGAATGTGCTGAAAATGAAATAGTGACCTTTCCTCTTCTTTACCGCTCAAGATGGCATTAATTATCAGCATTCTTGAAAAGTCTTGTTGTCCTCCAGGCATATGGACTATGTTGTTCGTCTCTGAAATCTAGTTTCTATAAGAAATTTCTCAGTATGCAGCAAAATACCAGATACGACAGAAATGCTTTTCTTAGTTGAAAACCAAGGTGACTGGCTGGATCAGTGACCAGCAAATGATGGCCAGGGGACCCAATTTGGTCCACTGCCTGGTTTTGTAAGGACCTTGTGCCAAGAGTGATTTTTTTCTACATTTTTTAATGGCTGGGAAAAAATCAAAAGTAGAATAATATTCTGAAATATATGAAATTTAAATTTTTATATTGATAACTCACCTGTCGGTAAAGAAAGCTTTACTGAAACACAGCCATTCCCATTTATTTCTGTAGTGTCCGCAGCTGGTTTTGCGCTACAGCTGTAATGGTGGAGTTGAGTAAATGCCTCACATACCATGTGGACCCAACTGAGACAGCTGTGATTTCTCAAATTCTAAACTCTCTTTGCTGGATCAATGACGTACTCCAGGGTTTGTCTTCTTATCTATCTAGACAGGAGAAAAATAGTCAAACTCCTTGAAAGAGCATTATTACATTGTTCTTAATAGCACAAGGTCTGAAGACTGATACCTGGGCTTACATTGTAGTTTTTTCCCTCCTTTAAAAAATAAATTAAAAAAAAAAAAAAGGTACTGGTTTATATACATTGTTTCAGCCTTTTCTCTTTTCTGCTTCCTCTAGATGGCTCCCTGCTCAGGCTCCACAGTGCAGATCTAAGCATTTCCAATGTGGCTATAGCAGTTCTCAGCCTCACATACTCATACCAAGTCAATCAGAGAAGGGATCTTACAGTCCCAGCTAAACTTAAGACTTAGAATATTACCATCAGTCTCTCTGAACCAAAAAAATACGATAGGGCGATTGATGTGCACCACTCATAGCTCTGTCCTGGAAATTGGCGTTGAGGTCAGCTCTCCAAAATACACACTGGGGAGACGGATACCGAAGGAAAATTTGCGATGCTGTTGCAGGGTAGAGTAGCCACAGGGTAGCAAATAGAGGTTCACAACAAGACCAGAGAGCCTCTTAGATAATGAACGAGTGCAGAGGACAGCCTACATCCACACCTCAACCCAGCTCTGCAGCCCCACCCATCCCCAAGAATGCAGTGTTTCTTGTTAGGTGATAAAAACTCTTTCCTGTGGGGCACCTGGATGGCTCAGTTAGTTAAGCGTCTGCCTTCGGCTCAGGTCATGATCCCAGGGTCCTGGGATTGAGCCCCACATCGGGCTCCTTGCTCAGCGGGAAGCCTGCTTCTTCCTCTGCCTGCTGCTCCCCCTGCTTGTGCTCACTTTCTCTCTCTCTGACAAATAAACGAATATAATCTATATAAAAAAAAAAAAGCCAAAACAGTAAAACTCCTCTTTCCTGGTAAAATATGACTGTAAAAAGAAAGCGAAATTGCCTGTACCAGGCAGGATGTGAAGAAAAAGCAAAAGGGACCAGCAAAGTAAAGAAGTCACTAAGAATTCTGTTATGAATATCAAGGATCAATTCTATTATCTTCTATTATTCCTCTAGTTGGAAGCATATTCTTTCTTGAACCTCCCTTAAAATCAAAGGATATGTAGACAACTTTCCTGCAAAAAAGCAGTTAGGAGAAATAGCTCAAGCCCACTTTTCTCTAGAGAACATTTGCCTTTCCAAAATTTTTGAACAGGGTTAAAACCCCAGTGGACCTTTGTCCAAATAGAATGTTTATACTAACTCTTTGATTCAGTGCTTGCTGATTGTATTTTATTTTATTATTAGGTGGTATAACAAAATGTCTCCTAAATCTGTTTTGTTCTATCTAACTGCTAGGTCAGGTGATGTTCACACTTGATACAACAGTTTCTCAATTTATACCCAAGAATCCATCTCCCCAAGCTACCCTTCAGAATGCTGCAAAATCATCTTTATAAACATTTCAAATGTATGTACAGAAATTAAATACAAAAATCCTTAGTTTGGTTGCCAAAATCACTTCACTCTCTTCTTCCAGGTTCCTTTTTAAGGCCAAGTATCACACACTCTAAATTTCACCAACACTTAGTCACTATTTCCTCAACCTGCCCTGCACTTTTATGCCTCCACAAGTCTAATCATGTTATTTCCTTAGTTTGAAATGCTCCTTTTCTTCCCCCACTTCCATCTGTCCCTTATGACTAGTCAACTGGTGATGTACTTGAGGCGTTGTTGCTTGAAATGTCCTAGTGAGAAGTCCTTTCCGCCGGGAGTTACTTTGTACCTCTGCCGCAGATGGCCTGTGTTTCACGTGGCATTGGAGTGGTGTCGGAGCCAGCCTCCCCACCAGACTGCAAGCTAGATAACTGGAGAACAGAATGACTGGAAGCACAGACTTGGGAATCAGAGACTTACGTTCCACATTCTAACTTTGACACTAACTAGATATATGGCCTAAGGTAAATCAACTTAAACTTTTCAGTTTCCCCGTCTGTGCAAGGGCAGAGCACAATGGCTTCTGGGCTGGCTCATATAATTTGCAATCACCTTCTTTTAAATTCCCCTTATCAGTTCACAGAACATAAATTTAGCACCATGCATACCAAACACCTTAAAATTCTATACGCCAGTTTTGGGGGGAGGGAAGTGGGGGACACAATGACCAAAAGGAGAAGAAAGAGTTAATCTTCTAACAGTGTGATTAGCGTGGATGTAATGTTGCCGACCTCCTTATCAGGAATTGGCTCTGATGGACACTGTTTTGCGTGGCTTGGGTTCTTCTTAGGTGGGGGGTTATGCAGGTTGTCAGGTAACTATATTATTTATCAAAATCCAGGCACTCTCAGAGCAAAAGGGATGCTATTAATAATTACACTGGTAATAATAGGCTTAAGCAAGATAGGACCAGATGAACCTTCCTGTACACGCTGAGACATTAAGTGTGATTTCTCAGGATCTGAAAAATGATCTTATATCCTGTAGCCGGCCACTCTCTGATTAGGAGCCCAGCCTTTCATGTGCTCCTTCCAACCTTTGTACCAAACGAGGGTCGCTATCTTCAGAGCAAGGCAGCTTCTCACTTGTTCCCTTCACTCAAGGCTCTTACATCTAAATGGAGGAGTCGGAAGAGGCTTAACTCTTCATAGATTTATTTCCCCTATAGACCAAATGAGAGAGTATGAAGTATGATTTCTGTTAATCTGATTTAGAAATGAGTTTACCAATTAAATTAAAACATTTCATTGTCCCATATCTTACTGTGGAGAATAGATGTCTCCAGCTTGCGTCTCTTAACATTTCCTATCTAAACCCAAAATCGGTCACTATCACAGTTGTTTTCTTTTAATATGGTGAAAACAATAAGAATCTGTAAGTAAATCCTTAATACACAAGCATATACATATGTATTATATTATTTTCCAATATCTTAGTTTAGAATACCTTAAGCAAGATTTAAATATTCCTTAAAAACAGAGATATCAACCCCAATTTCATAAGGAGGAGATTAAGATTCTAAAATTCAGTAGACATGTATGATTAAAGATGAAACTATATAAATATGTGGTTTAGTAATGATTTTTATCCTTTCTAGCAAATATGCCGCTGATTACTTTCAGTACAATGGAGCAATAGAAAGTCTGAATGTTGGAGATTCCCAAGTATTGTTCCTGGACATTCTTTGCTCCAATAAGTAAACTCTCTCCTTAGGTAATACCTTCCAGTTTTATGACCTAAACGCCATCTATAAATGTTCATTTGAAGACCCTACCTCAAATAACTAAATACTTTCTTGCCATCTCCACATGTATATATAATATACATTTTCCAACTTAATTATGTCCAAAATAAGCTCTTGTTTTCCCAGTGCCTCACAGCCTTTTCCTATACTATGTTCAAATCCCAGTAAAGGTCTCCACTCTCCACCCGTAGCTTATGCCAAATCCTAGGAATTAATCTCATTTTGACCTCTTTCTTTCATCCTTAAAAAGTGTAAGTCAGTCAGAGAGGGACAAATACCATATGAGTTCACTTCTATGTGCACTTTAAGAAATAAAACAAATAAGGGGCGGGGTGGGTGCAAACCGGAAAACAGACTCTTAAGTATAGAGAACAAACTGAGGGCTGCGGGGTGGGAGATGGGCGGAGCGATGGGCTAAATGGATGATGGATATTAGGAGGCCACTTGTGATGAGCCTTGGGTGTTGTATGTAAGTGAGGAATCACTAAATTCTACACCTGAAACTAATATTACACTGTACGTTAACTAGCTGTAATTTATTTATTTTTTTAATTTTTTTAAAGATTTTATTTATTTATTCGACAGAGATAGAGACAGCCAGCGAGAGAGGGAACACAAGCAGGGGGAGTGGGAGAGGAAGAAGCAGGCTCATAGCGGAGGAGCCTGATGTGGGACTCGATCCCATAACGCCGGAATCACGCCCTGAGCCGAAGGAAGACGCTTAACCGCTGTGCCACCCAGGCGCCCCAACTAGCTGTAATTTAAATAAAAACTTGAAGTAAAAGTATCAATTTATCTACAAAATCAATCTCTTAATTATTCACTTGTCTTCATCGCCATCACCGTCATGTACTCCTGTTACCTAGAGCACTGCAATTGCCTTCCAACTTCTGCCTCCTAACATACACCAACCATTCTCCTTAATGATTCTTAAAAACAAACAAATAAACAGATCGTGTTATGCCGCTGCTGAAACACTTCCTGAACCCCTTTTTGTTTCTTACGAAGCCTTTATAATCTTGTTCTACCTCTCTGACCCCATCTCATGTCCTTACTCAAAATATTTAAGACATGCTGTCTCCATCGCCTCCTTGAATGTGCCAAAAGCTCTTCCCTTCCTTCCTGACTTTGCTCCTACTGTTACTGTTGCCCAAAACGTTTCACCTCGGAGTCTTTGCAAGGCTTACTGGTTCTCACCCTCGGGGCCTCAGGGGTCATCTCTTCAGGGACGTCTTCCCTCACCTCCTTATCCTTCCGCAGCTGACCATAATATTTTTGGTACTTATATATGTATATGTATCATACACACATGTGTTTTCTTGTTTATAGTTGTCTTCCATCATGAGAATGTGGTCACAGATTCATTACTAATATCCCTGACATGTAGTTCAGTGTCCTGCTTATAGAAGAAGCGCAATAAATATTTGTTGAACTATTTATGAATATATTTGATTAATTAAGGTAACTTAAATAAAAGAGGATAACATGAATTATTACTCCCTCTCCATAGGCCATGTGAGTGGGTTTATTTGGGTTGTGAAGCAAAAGGAAACCCATTTGCACTCTGCCCTCTTAGCACCAGAATAGAAGACCAGACCCCAATAACATGGCCTTATATTCTCTGGTATCTTCTGAAAGGTGCAAGTGGTTTGATAACATTTCTTATGTCTTGAAAAAAATGAAGCCAAATGTAAGTGAACAAAGTATTAAAATTCAAGCCAGTAAGTGTTGTGTGCAAACTTTAAAAAGTAGTATAGTTTGAATAAACGCATCACTAGATCAGCAGATGGATAGCAAAGCAATATTTCCTGAACAATTAAAGAAAGGGATTCAGGATAAGACTTACTTGCCTAAGCAGGTTTTTAATGCATATAAATTTGTTTTGGTTTGGAAGAAGATGCTTTTTAGAAGACTTATTTATTATAGTTCAAAACACATATTTAATTCTATTTTTATCACTTTTTTCTACAACCCCCTATTTTTACAAATGACAATTCCATTTATCATCTTACTTTCTCTAAGTTATATAAATCTCATACTTGCAAGGAATTAACTATGTATCTGTTCATCTATGCAACAAAAGTGTTCTGCTTCATAATTTAGCATATATGTAATTAACACTGATCAGTTCCCGGAACATAATTATCAAACTCCTCATCTATAGGTAAAAGCAGATTTAGTCTCAGAATCTCTCTTGTACCTTACATTGACTCTTACCACTTCCCATTCAAAAATGTAAGAATCATCTGTCTTACTTAGACATATCTAAGCTCAAAGCAGCTATTCTTGTCTGGGTCTATTTCTATCCACTGCCTATAGCAATGCCGGGCTGGTTCAAACTGAGTGTTCCATACATGAAGAATACAAGCTGTGGTGACAATTTTGCTAAAGCAGTAGCCTCAGGTGCTCAGCCAGCATTTGTACCAGCGGTGGTGAGAATTAGAAGATAAGCAGATACTCTCTCCATATAAGGCTCAAAGAAAGGGGATTTCAGCCATATTGGCCAAAGACATTTATGTTAAAATAATTTTGATTATTGCTCTCAGTCACCTCCACAACGTGTTTGGCCCTTCCAGGACGGTCAGCAAAGGACATGTCTGGAGCCAACGTGAGGTGATAGATTCAGATTTCAGGAGAAACTACCATCAACAGCATGCTGCTTCTATGGTGAAGTGGATCAGGATCTTGTGGTGGTGGAGTCTCTCCAATGGAATGCACACTCGGCAAATGGGTGAATTTTGGCTCAAGGGGTGATTTATCACAGAATCAAATCTGTCTTTCAAGACATGAAACTCTTTCAGGAGATTATGATATGGTAACGCGAATATATCCTCTGCCTATTGTAACTTGGAATAACTAACTTAATAGACCTTAGACATAAAGGCCACAAGCTTGGTGATCAGTTCTTTCAGTTGACAACTTCAGTCACTTCCCAGAATGAAACTAATCCCCTGCAAGATGATTCACATGATGACATATTTCTCTTCCTTTTCATTCAGTTCTAGAACAAGCCAAAGAGTTCTCTTCAGTTTTTCATTCTTCCCTGATCTGGGCCTTGTGGTATGGCCACTCTATTCCATGCTAGACGGATGTCTCTACTGCTGCATTCTGGGAAGAAGGTTAAAATACATCTTTGCTTCTTCCCTTCCAGGAGAGTTGATGCTAGTCAGTCCACATTTTCTGCCACCTCCAGTATAGTATTATCAAGAGGTGAATAACTTTGGCAATCACTATGTGAAAACAAAGAGACAAATAAAATATTATACTGTATCCTTATTTCAGGAAAATAGAACCTGCCCATTTGTGTTTGACAAACTCTCAGTGCTTCTAAAAAAATACCCTTTGTAGGACAAAGATCTGTTTTAGCTAATTAAAATACAATACCATGCATGAGAAAATGTAACAACTATAAATGATTATAGGCCAAATAAAAGAGCCTCAAAATACATAAATTAGAGTTAAATATAGGCAATTCCACAAAAGTAGCAAAAGTTTTTAGCAACCCTCTTTCAACATTCAGAGAACAATGCAAGACAGCCGCGTAGTGCTGTAAGGAAGACAAATGGATTAATGGAACAGGATAGAGAACCTAGTAAAGGACCCACCTGTATATGGCAAGTTGATTTTTGACATAAGTGTCAAGAGAATTCAATGGGTAAATTTGAAAGTCTTTCCAGCAAATGTTGCTGGGACAACTAAACACACCCCTGGGGGAGTAGGGAAGGAAATGTTGTTAACACCTATCTTACATCATAAAAAGCAATAAACTTGAAAGGAATATAGAGCTAAAGGTAAAAGCTAAACTATAAAATTTCTAGAATAAAACATAGAATAAAATCTTTGTCTTGGGATAGGCAATGACTTTTTGATAGGGCACTAAAATATGAACCATAAAAGAAACAGATACATTGGACTTAATCGAAATTCAAATCTTTGGCTGTTTGAATGCCAATACTAAGAAAACTAAAAGGCAAGATACCGAGTTGTATATTTCCCAAACATATTCTCAAATACATTCTCCAAATATATACTTGACAAAAGATTTGTTTGTAGAATATATAAAGAACTCTTACAACTCAACAATAGGAAATCAAGTCTATAGAATGGCCCAAAGATGTGAGTAGACACTTCAAAAAAGAAAATATATAAATAGTTGAGCATACGAGAAAAGCTCAATATCATTCATCAACAGGAAAATGTAAATTAAAATCACAAGAAAAATCACTACACGCACATTGGAACGGTCAAAATTAAAAAGACTGAAAAATCCAAGCGCTGTTACAGGTGTAGAGCAACCAGAGCTCTCATACACTGTTGGTGGGGAAACTGTGGAAACTATTTGCCCTTTCCTGCAAATTGTGAAACATACACCTAGCAGACAAAATACCAATTCTTAGATATTTCCCCGGGAGAAATTAATCTATATGTCCCCACAAAGATTCACACTCCGATGGAGACAGCAGCTAAACTAGTAATAACCAAAACCTGTATATAACTCAAATGTCCATAGAAAGGTAAAACATATGTGGTATATCCAAGCACTGGAATACCACTCATCAATTAAAAGGATCAAAATACTGATAATTGCAACAAAAGTGATAGATCTAAATTCTCTATACTGAGTAACAGAAGGCAGACACAAAAGAACACATACTATACGATTCCGTATATATACGATTTTTAAAAATACAAATGTATTTAGAATGACTAAAAGCTGATGTTGCCTTTGGACATGGATAGAGGAGAAGGAAGGATGGACTGCAAAAGGACGTTATCTCTTTCTCGAAATGCTGAAAATATTCTGTATCTTGATCGTGCAGATGTTTCCAGAGGTGTATCCACCAAAACTCATCTAATTTTATACTTTATATAGGTGCACATTATTGTGCATAAAGCATGCCTCATACAATAGATTTATGGGTAGCAATGTAGGGATTTGAATTTGTAATTTTCTGGATCCAATGCAACCTTGTTAACCAATATCTGATTACTTCTCTTAATATGTATATGTAACCTCATGATTTAAGCTTGGAGTTTTGTTGACATAGCAAACCACAGTAGACACACTCATTTCCCCAGTTTCCGTGGAGGAGCTACCTCTCAGTCTCTAGCGAATGTCATCGGTGCACCATGACACTGTGAACTGTGGGGCACTGGGGTGGCTCAGTCTGTTAAGTGCTCAAGTCTTGATTTCAGCTCAGGTCATGGTCATGGGTCTTGAGATCAAACCTCATCAGGCTGCTCATTGGGCATGGAGCCTGCTTAAGATTCTCTCTCTTCCTTTGCCGCTCTCTCTCTCTCAAAACAAACAAACAAAACAAAAAACTATAAAATGTTACTTTATGAGAATATGTGAGGTTGGCATTATCCCAAGCTGCTTAATCTATTTTGGTTTTCATCAGTATATACCTACCAATAAGCCATTAAAAAATCCACAATGGAGTGGGAAAGGAAACAAACTAATTTCGGTGGATATTGTTATTTTCACCCTCTACTCTTTGTTCTTGTCATTCCAAGGCAGTTATATATTACGCAAATAGGGTGTCCCCATGTTCTTGTTCCTTATTTTATAAAGTATTCTTTTACATTGCACAGTCCTGCATTACAGTGTTAATATGACTAGTTAAATATGATTGGTTTAAAATCCACCCAGAGAAAATATATCCTTGAACTTTAGGAAATCTTTTTAGGAAAACTTTTATGTGGCTGTTGGTTGTACATATACTTTATTTTATTTTTAAAGATTTTATTTATTTATTTATTTGACAGAGAGAGAGAGTAGGAGAGAGAGAGGACAAGCAGGGGGAGCAGCAGAGGGAGAGGTAGAAGCAGGCTCCCCACTGAGCAGGGAGCCTGATGAGGCTCGATCCCAGGACCCTGAAATCATGACCTGAGCAGAAGCCAGACACTTCACTGACTGAGCCACCCAGGCACCCCTATTGTTGTATATATATTTTAGAATTGCCCTTTAAAGTAAAATGTTGTTGTTTTTCTTTCAAGTATCTGTTTGTATTATGATTTTAAAATGTAAAAAGTAATAATTTCATTTTAGTTATGGAAGTAGGGTTTAATTATAAAGCAATTCTTCCTTCCCTTTCACAGAAAAATGAATCAATAGAGTTTTCCATGTGGCTAAAGAAGATAGAGTACAAACAAGGTGGTGACTATTACTGTGACAACACAACATTTGTATTTACTCATTTCTTGAATTTTCCCACCAGATATTTTCAACATAGAATATTTAAGAGTTTGTGATTTTCTTTCTTGGTTTTATTTATATCACATTTACATGTGTTTAAATTTAACTCTGTTTTTTCACAGAAAACTGAATTGCTCTTTTTGTTGGCTATTAAAAATTGTTTTGAGAATTTCAAACACATTTTTTCATTGTAATCCTTGGCACTTTTAAAAACAGTATATCTGGGAAGGGATAGTTTTCTGATTACTTGATTTTGTAAGGGTACATAAACTTAGAATTCTGAAAAAAAAATTCCCAAATCTTGTGTTTTTCTCAACTCAAAAGTCCATAGAAAGGTAAAACATATGTGGTATATCCAAACACTGGAATACCACTCATCAATTAAAAGGATCAAAATACTGATAATTGCAACAAATGTTTGTGTCCAGCCTGGCTTCTAGCTTTGGGCTTGGCGAGTCCGAGTGTAGTGAAAGGAACAAGGATCTTAGAGTTCCAAAGATGTGAACTTGTAACCTAGTTCCATGACTGCCTAGTTGTGACCACATGTAAGCTATTTAGTTATGCTGAGGCTTATGCGTCACATGGACTGATAATAGTCAAATTACAGTGTGGTTTTGAGAATAGAATGGGGCTCTCTAGGTAAAACACCTGGAGAGTAAGTACTAGTTTCCTGTGCTTGATGCTGTGCTCTTCCCAGCTACCCCGACCCTGACCCCTAACTCTGGCATCTTTATTCATCCATTTCAGTGATTCCAAAAGACACCATTCCTGATATTTTGCTGACTTTTGGATATTAAAATGCTTTCAGTTCTTACGTTGCAATTAACTTGTTGTGCTGCATTTCCCTGTGGTAATTATTTTACTATCTACGATGTGAGGTTGACTTTAGTGGAAGTCACAGTCCTGATCTTAACTTTAGTTATTTTTTTTCCAGATGCAGTAATCAAGTATTTCATGTTGAACTTCCAACATTTAATTGATGTACCAGAGTTATTATTCACTTTCTGTTACATTTGTTCAAATAATAGAAAATGGAGTTAGAAATTAAGAGAATAATATTGATAATATTGATGGAACAAATTCTTCAAAGAACATTATGTATATCCTCGATACTGTATTAATTCCTAAATTATTAAGGCTTTGTGTTTAATAATTATTATTGTTCTATAAAAATAATATTTTGCAAGAAATGTAATAAGAGAGCCTAAAAATGAACACTTAGTTTGGGTTTATGGGGCAGTATTCTCCAAGAGTTATCATAACCAATTAATATTATATGTTATTATTGTTAAATATGTTCAAAATTTTTAAATTGCACTCTAGTTCCTAGTTTCATTATAAATATTGAATAGGCAAATGGGACTTCAGACACAAACGCCAGTTAGAAATTCTGAAGCATTTACTTAAACATGCATCTTCACCCATAACACAGTACTCCTTAATTCATTATTGCTGTAGCCAATATCTTGAAAAACACTCACAGTTTAAATTTAGGGACTACGTGAACTGCTTAATTTATGAGACCCGATTTTCATGAAAAGCACCTAAGATAATTCATAGTTATATACACATTTTTTCAATAATGATAATGAAGAAGCTTCACAAATTTTATCAATTGCAGGCCACAGAGATAGACTTTCTCACCTGTTTTGTTTGGGGAGAAAAGAAAACATAAAAAGGAAAGAAGGCCAGATGAATACTTTTGCTGCAATTAGTGGTGATGCATGTAGTGAACTGCTAAGTATCCATGACTAATCGAGATAGACAGGGCTGTCCCTTGCTAATCACAAAAGATATTGGCCTGTCCATAGGAGAAAGGAGTGATTATATCAAAAAGAACAGTCAGCTATTACTAGGGCAAACTCTGTCAGGAGCGTCTGTGAATGATAAGACAAAAGGACAGAGATGAAATTAAAAGCAGCATTAAGTATCTTTAAATAAGAAGGCATTTTTATGTGCTCATGTATTGCATTGGAAGATGCTTTGTTTTGTTTTCTTTTAAAATTTATTTTTTAAAGAAACGCACTACTTTATTATAAACTCATGAAATTCATTGTCATAAAAATTTACTATAGTAATTGTTTCCTACAATATTGTAAAGCACTTAAAACTTTATCATTATTTTACATTTTCTACATAATCTCTAAGTGCAAATTATAGCCACTATCAAATCAAGTACAGAACAGAGTATGAAGCCAAATGAAGCAGGTGGGTTGAATTTTTGTGGCAAGGTAATGTAGTTCTGTTTGGCTTTGGTCTGCCATTATTTATGTAAACACACGATTAAGTCTAGTTTATAATTCATAAATGATTATTGTCTGCCAAATACAGATTTAACTTTTTTTTTAAGTTTTTTTTTTTATTTATGCATTTGAGAGACAGAGAGAATGAGCTGGAGCACAGCAGGGGTAAGCGTCAGAGGGAGAGGGAGAAGCAGACTCCCCACTGAGTAGGGAGCCCAACGTGGGGGCTTAATCCCAGGACCCCTGGATCATGACTTGTGATGAAGGCAGACACTTAATCGACTGAGCCACCCAGGGACCCCTACAGGTTTAACTTTTAAGTTTTGTTGTTGTTGTTGAAGCTTCTGTTTGAATATCATCTCTGAATTTAGCAAATACTTTTTTTTTAGGAATCAGCAGTTGGAAATGAACTTTTTGGTGGTTGTCACTGAATCACCTCTGCTTTCCCATTATTATAGTCTTTGAAAATTTCCCCCTTTTCCAGTTCATTGAATAAATCTAACTCATCAAAGAATAACACAAAAATTGATAAAAGTTCAGTTGTTTATAAAGAAACACATTTTTAAATTTCAGAGCTCTAATAACTGAATATATTTGGTGAAAAAATACGTTGCATTAACAGAATTTTGGGGATTTTTTGCTTTCTTTCTTTTTTTTTATTTTTTTTACTCTTTTCCATAGAATGCACACAGTTACAGAATAACTTCAGTGGAAAAGAAAATGCAAAGTCAACGCAAATAATATTGTCAAAACATGTATATACCAGACATTGTTGTAAATACTTTTACATATACTAACTAACTGCATCATCACATCAATACTATGGTAGATTCTGTTTTTATCCTCGTTTTACATAGGTGGGAGCTGAGACATAGGAGGCTCAAGTACTTGAGATCACACAGCTAATATGATAAAACAGGAATTTAGGAGCATCTAGGTAGCCCAGTCGGTTAGCTGTCCAACTCTTGGTTTTGGCTCAGGTCATGGTCTCAGGGTCCTGAGATCAAGCCTTGCCTCAGGCTCTGTACTCAAGGGAGAGTCTGCTTAAGAGTCTCTCCCTTCACCCTCCCCCTTTCCCCTGCTCTCTCATGCACAGGCTCTCTCTCTCTCAAACAAATAAATAAAATCTTTAAAAAAACAAAAGAACAGGAATTTAAATCTGCTCAGTCTGCCTTCACAGTCCATAAGTTTCATTACCATAGTATTTTTCCTTTCATGGTGAAGCATTTACAAAGTTATGTGACCAGAACTTTGACTTCGTTGGGTGGATAAGCTTGATTTATATTGCTATGGAATAAATAGAAGGAATAAGTGTATCCTTCAGTTTTGTTTTTTTTTTTCCTTTCAATGATTACTGTAACTCAGCTCCAAAGAGAGAACTCTACAGACTAGGCATAGATTTTTGGTTGGCTGATAAAACTTTAAGTCCTATTTTTTTTTTCTAGGATAAGCAAAGAACACTTTATTTATTTTTTAATTTTTATTTTGTTATATTAGTCACCATACAGTACATTCCCAGTTTTTGATGCAATGTTCCATGATTCATTATTTGCATATAACACCCAGTGCACCATGCAATATGTGCCCTCATTAATACCCATCCCAATCCACCACCCGCCTCCCCTCTGAAGCCCTCAGTTTGTTTCCCAGAGTCTTTAAGTCCTATTAAGTCACAAGGGGATTAATATAAATTGAAAGCCTCAACTAGCTCACACCAAAATTCCTTTGAATGTTTACTTTAACTGACTTACTGCTTTTATTCAATTCTAAAACATTATAAATTTTAGAACAATTTCTGGGCATAGAGGGGGTTTAACTGAAATACTAGGAACTCACTGAATTTAAGACACAAGCAACTTTTGTAAATGAGAAAACATAGTACTGCTAATCAATCAATACCACATCATTATAGTTTGTCAGTGAGTTGCTGATTCTCGGAAGGTTGTCCATGATTGTGACCAAAGTCATTTTGGAGAGGGTAGGGCGAGGATGAGTAATAAAAATTTCCTGAGCTTGGCTACTGAAGGCTTGCTCTTATGAAAGTTTATTTTTCCATTTTTTTTTTTTCATTTCCAAAGGGCATTTTTTCCTCAACCTGAAGAAACTCCACCCTATCCTTTTAACTATGCAGAACATGGGCTTACAGGTATAGGGACTAGAGGCCTTGCTCTATAGGTGACCGATATCTTCTGACAGTGTCTTCACCTTGCTATCGTAAGATCTGAGTCAGTAACCACAATCTTCCTTAAGATGTTCTTCGATAGGCAACATTGCAGTTATCTGAAAGTCCCAAAAGACCACATCCTTCAAGGGAGGTCTTGGTAATCTTGATGGTTTCTCAACTAGCCACTAATATCACAAGATTATCCAGTATAACCTGCCCCTGCTCCCACAGGGTAAATTGGGCAGAACTGCCTTGAAAGATGCCCTTGATATAGCCTTAAATTTCTGGCTCCTGGAGTTGCTACATATAGTTCTTTAATTCCCTAAATATTAGACATATTTTAATTTCTCAGAAAAAAGTCAATGTCATGTAATCTCTTACGCATTTAAATGATGCTATTATTGTCCAAAAATTTAATTCTTTCTATTCTGCCTACTGGGGCTATAGGTGCCCTAGGTGCCCTTCGGAGGCAGGCTGCTGAAATATTTGGTACACCTGCAGAACAGTGAAAAACGACGGTCCATGCAACTGGAGAGCTGCTCAGGTTGTTAACCTGCCACGTCTGGTCACCTATCACCACTTTAAAAGTAAAATAGGCATTTTCACCTTCTTCAAATACCATTATAGATAGTGGTTGTTGCTTTTGGAGGCCACCTCCATGCATATATAAAAACCTGGTCTACAGAGTCTTCACCAGACTTTGTTCTTTTAGTTAGATGTAACTCAGGGTTTCTAGACTCTGGGTTATATTTCATTTGACCTTCAGATGGTTTTTCTTCTTACTAACCTACTTGTACGAGCTAGATTATCTTTTCTAGCTGAGACATGTTTCTAATAACTTTTAATATATTAATTAACTTAGTATTTTTAGCATCCATAGAAGTATTTACTATAACTACCAGCATTTTACAGATGAAGAAACTGAAACACAGCAGGGCTAGGTAACTTGCCCATAGTCACCAGCTGGCAACACACCAGGTTGTGCATTCGGGCTATTTGGGTATAGAGTTTACACAGTCAACCAACAGCTATGCTACAGTGAGAAAGGGAAGGTGGGTTTATATTGGGGTCCGGGAATTGACGACATAGTTCACTGCTGATGGTCTCAGTATCTACTATGATTCGATGTGGTAGAAGGTTCAGTAGGATGGAGGGTTGTGAAAGAGATGCGAAGGGAGGAGCAAAGCTTTGGTCAGAATTCCCATTGGTGTGATTTTTCCTATCAGCTCGCAGAACACCACAAACTATACTATAAAATGACAGGAGAGAGAGGGAGGTGAGGATATTGAGGGAGAGTGATTCAGGTAAGCAGATGTCTGGGGTGAATAAAGAAAAGAAGCCTTTAGATGACTGTTGGAAAGGAATGGTAAAAAGTGACATTTTTTTCTGCATGTGGAAGATGACATTTGTTCATGTTTAGTTAGAGGAAGGTAGATAAATCTTGGAGAATCCAATGCTGTGGACAGTGGAGTCTGAGTTTTCTAATCCAGAACGTCTGAGGATAATGGTAAAGGATATATGGCTGGTTGGAATCTTGGTGGAGGATGGGTTTGTGAAAGGAAGAGTAATTTGTGATGTGGGCATCACATTGTAGGAAGCCAAGATTTCACCTCCAGGTTTCAACCAGAATATAGGCACAGAACAGTTAGTTAGGCAATGGGGGGCTTTTCAGATAAGTTGGTCAGGGACAGTACAATAATTCTACCATGGTGATCACATCCTTTTCTGACAGAAGGACATTTCAGGCTTTTTGCTTGAAGTAACTTATCAATTAAATCTTCTCTGGAATTAGTTGTAGGCTATTATACATGTCTAATAAGACTGTGGTTGTTTATGACTTAAAATAGGTGGGAAAAGTGTGCAGTGATTCCTAGGACAAGATTTTAAACACAGGGAAAATCATCAAGGTCAGTCGGTTATAGGTTTCTCTTTTTATTGCCTGTAAATTTTTCTGCCAAAATCAAGGGCTGAAAGAGGAGTTTTCTTCTCTGTAGATTGTATTCCTACACTTGTATTACTTCAACAACATTCTCCTAACTATTTCTTTATAACTTAAAATCTCTCTGGATATACTATAAGGAATCACTGGGCACAAGCTATATAAAATAGTTATGCAAAGTAGTTACAAAGCCCAAGATGTTCTCAGGTTCAGTTTATTTGCTTCTCTACCAAAAGACATGCTTTGGTACCAATCAGAGTTTTGATCTCCTACTCCTATCTCTTAAATATATCTCAAGTCCTTCTATTTCTCCCCATCTCCATGATTGCCCCTTTGCTCACGCCGCATAATCCCTTGTCTGGAATGCTACAGTAGCTTCCTAACTGATCTTCATCTTATCCATCCACCTAATCGTTCTCCACACTACAGCTAATGGCATCTTTCTAATGCAGAAGTGCAGTATCTCTCTTTGAAGTCTTTCAACTCTTCCCTATTTTACTTAGTGAAAAAGTCCAGGGTGTTTTTAGATCTCCTTCTTGATCTCTCTAGACTTCTACCTCAGTACAAGTGTCTTTGGTTCTAGGACTTTGATTGGAAAATGGTTCTGCTTCTTATTCCTCTCCTGTTGTTGACACCTGGCTGATTCCTGATTCCTCTTTCAAGTTTCGGTTTGGATGTCACTTCCTATATATAGGAAGACTTGTTCCTTTTAGATTAATTTAGGTTTTCCTGCTTTGTGTTCTCAAGCATCCTGTACTGATTTCTTTTTTTTAAACTGTTTAAAAGATCTTGAAATCACCTGTTTCTTTCAAGAAAGTATAAGTTCCTTGAGGTCAATGTCCATATCTTATTCATGATTATATCTCTGGTGTTAAACCCAATGGCTGGCACAGAGTAGGTGACCATATGTTTCTGTAAATTGAATGTGATTTGATATTACTCCAGAAAAATCTTTCCCAGTTCTCTTGAATAAAGAAGACATACAACATCAATTTCAGATGGTTTTCTATACATAAAGTCTGGGTTTATTCTGAAATAACTTGGAGGGAGTCTGATATATTAAACTGACTTTTGTGTCTCCCTCAATCAAAAATTTTCCTAATCTAGGGCGTTAAGCATCTGCCTTCGGCTCAGGGCATGATCCCAGGGTCCTGGGATTGAGCTCCGCATCGGGCTCCCTGCTCTGCTGGGAGCCTGCTTCTTCCTCTCCCACTCCCTCTGCTTGTGTTCCCTCTCTCGCTGGCAGTTGCTCTCTCTGTCAAATGAATAAATAAAATCTTAAAAAAAAAAAAAAGATAGGTTTTCAGAGCTGTTCTGCCTATTTTAAATGTCTATAGTGGGTTTTTCACTCACCCAGAAATGTTCCTGAACCAGCTCTCCAGAGATATTCAGCCTATCTTTAAACCATCTTTCTCTTGATGTTAGCTCCCCTTATCTTGGTTTTCACCTTCTGATTCTTTATGCTTTCCTCTTGCCAACACATCAACATCCATATAGATGAAAACTTTTTCTCTAAATAGTGCTCTGTGTTTTGGCCACAAAATGGGCCATCAAAAATTCCATGTATAAGTCCCCTAGGTAACATATACAAACAGATATAAATCAAAAGATTTATGCAAATACACATATACTTGAGGAGAGACGTGTAATCTCAGGATTGGCACTTGTAGAAGAAATCATGGGTGATTAGGTAGTACGCATTACAGGCAGAAATAGCGGGAAGTCTACAGCTGCCATTTCAGGATATCATAAAATTTAACAACTATCCCAAAACATAAATGCATTTTTACCAACGGTAAGTCAGAGTCAAAGCAAATGATTGCAAAATCTCAAATGTGTTTTTATTTTAAACACTGATTTAACAAGTTTTTTAAAAACAAAATTATGTAGGCTCTATACACACTGACTCATTGACAGGTCTTATGCAGACATAGTTGTAAGTGAGACAAGTAAAGAGTAAGGTTGTAATTTTATACAGGTAGGTTTTTTTTTTTTTTTTTCATCTGTAGTATTGGTATCTTCTTTATTTCTCCCAAGACAGCCCTTGGGTAAGTGACATTTCAAGACGCCACCAGAAGATAGATAACAGCATCTGATTACTTTAGGGTTAATCGTTAGCAACATGGTTGTACTGGTGACATTGTTTATAGTGTTCAATTAAATGCCAATTTAATGACACTCCACATTTAAACAGCACTGCTGAGCTCTTATGTAGTTCCAGCCCAGAGGATTGACCAGCTGTCCACCCTTGCTGACCCACCACATGCCTTTCTTTCTATCTTTCAAGGATGCGGGTAATTGCTAGTCCTGAAGGAGACTCAAACAAGCTATTTTCTGGCTGTATTCATGATGCCTCTCTTAATAGGAAATGAATCGGCACTCTTCGTAGTGCCAAATATCCAACAGAAAACTGGGTTTGGGTATTTATGTGGTAGGAATTTTGTTTCATGAAGCCTTGGCTGGATATTCCACTCTAGATTTACAGCTTCTCATCATACCTTGCATTTTGAGAGGAATGATGGCTGCATTACTACTGACTAAGCAGCTGCAGGATTATCTCTTCCACCCGACCAATTCACCTGGGCTTTTGGAAATAGGTTTTTAGACCTGAAAAGAATTCCCTTTCCAAGGGTGAGAGTGAATAAACTGAACTAGCGCTAATATTCAGCTGCAATGAGACTGTCAGCCCCTGATAATTTGCATCCAAAGAAACCAATTTGAACCAAAGTGCTGCTACTGAAATGTGTCTTTTACTAATAGAGTCCTATAAATATCCGATGTTTTGTTCATTCAAATATCCTCAGGTGAAAGAAAATAAAGTTAAGGTCATTTTCACCCCACAGCTTCTCTAGCTGCTTGTTCAAATATATTTTAGAGATGACCTCCAGTGGGAATGTATATTGAAGATATCTGTCCCATCCCCACCTTATCCTTTTAAACAAATATAGCAGACAAGGGGTGCCCGGGTGGCTCAGTCGTTAAACATCTGCCTTCAGCTCAGGTCATGATCCAAGGTTCCTGGGACTGTGCCCTTCTAGGGCTCCCAGCTTGGCCTGGAGACTGCTTCTCCTTCTCCCTCTCCGCTCCCCCCTACTCCTGCTCTCTCTCACAATCTCTCTCTCATTATCTCTCTCCCAAATAAATAAATAAAATCTTTAAAAAATTATATAGCAGACAAGAGCTTACATATGCCATGCCTGCGGTATTTTCTAATGATACAGATATGCAAGAGATAGTCTCCTCAGAGGACTTCACAGTCCAGTGGGAAAGACAGAAATAAACAGAAAAGTATAATGTAGTGTGAATATGACCATGATGAAAGTGGTATTGTACTGGGCAACAAAAAGGAGGGAGACATTATTATTTTTTTAAAATTATTTTATTTATTTATTTGAGAGAAAGAGAGACAGAGATAGCGAGAGAGAGCAGGAGCTGGGAGGAGAGGGAGAAGTAGGCTCCCTGCAGGGAGCCTGATGCAAGGCTGAATTCCAGGACCCTAGGATCATGACCTGAGCCTGAGGCAGGCGCTTAACCAACTAACCCACCCAGGTGCCCTGAGACATTATTTTTTTTAAGACATTATTTATTTATTTGAGAGGGAGAACAAGAGCCGGGGCAGTGGCGGGGGTGGGGGGGAGCAGAGGGAGGGGAGGAACAGAGCAGATTCCCTGTTGAGCTGGGAGCCCTATACGGGGCTCCATGCAGGGCTTGATCCCAGGACCCTGAGATCATGACCTGAGCTAAAGTCAGATGCTTAACTGACTAAGACACCCAGGTGCACCAGAGGGAGACATTCTTGTCAAAATAGTATAGGAAAAAAAGAATTAAAACACGTAGAGAAAAAAATGGGTTGAATCACCAATCTGAGGTGATTTCGGCTCTTGGTTCATATAGCTATATTGTCAACTTCTAGAATATAAGTTTTAAATATACCATACATCACTTATGAGGAAAATCTGTGTGAAAGAATAGTGTCAAATCAAGTAATGTGAGAATTACATATCGCATTTGAATTTCTTAATACAGCATACAGCAACATCTGACATATAGCAATTGTAAACATTCTATATAATTAATCAGTAACTATTATTAATGGAAGATGAGCAAATGTTTTTTGATTAAGAATATATATTTGTATTAAGAATGTATACCTATATCTATATATCTATATTTAGCTACAGTTATAGCTATATACGGAGCAACAAGAGAGAGAAGGAAAGGGGGCGCCTGGGTGGCACAGCGGTTAAGCGTCTGCCTTCGGCTCAGGGTGTGATCCCGGCGTTATGGGATCGAGCCCCACATCAGGCTCCTCTGCTAAGAGCCTGCTTCTTCCTCTCCCACTCCCCCTGCTTGTGTTCCCTCTCTCGCTGGCTGTCTCTATCTCTGCTGAATAAATAAATAAAATCTTAAAAAAAAAAAAAAAAAGAGAGAGAAGGAAAGAAGGAAAGAGTCATATTATATATCGGATATTAATACTATAGGAAACTGCTCAAGGAATCCTGTTTTATAGCAAACCACATACTGAGAAATACTATTTTAACTAAATTATAAAAAGAGGCAAACTGTACTTCAACACTCTGGCTTACCAAGGCTATGCCTTTGTTTTCTATCACTTCTAGCTATTCAAGTGAGAATTTAATTAAATGTTTCTTACTTGAATAAATAATCTGATAAAATGAGATCAGTGATGGCTAGTGCCTGGAGGGGACTGTCTTTGGTGATTGATGGCTCTGTGAATGCAATGCTGAATCTTATTATTTTACATTATATTCCGACCCTTAAGTAGTGTTTGATCTCGAGCAAAGCCAATCTGAATCAGAAGATTGAATCAAAATTTTGGGGATGGAGCATAGTAATCTGGTTATTTTTCCTCTGGGATTTCAAGTCAATTATTGAGTTAATAATATTTCTTAATTTGTGAAACATTATCATCATAACTCTGTGTAAAATTTCTTCCTTGTTTAATTTAATTTTATTCCAATTCCTATTTCCTATTCCTTTTTTGGTAATCATTTAATGAGGTCAATTTAGTTCTTTGAATATACATGGATCCTTGAAGTCTGCCCAGTGTTTTTGATGCTACTGTATTTGTGTGTTTTGTTAAATACATCTTATAAGTAACACTGCTGTAACATTACCCTCTTTATCCTCTTTCTTGCTTCTTTCACTCAGCACTAGTTTTGAGATATATTCATATGTACTTCTTTTACTCAAATTGATCCATAGTTCCCATCATGGATAGCCAAGAATGTGATTTTTGTATCTTGAGTATTTGCATACTTAATTTCACTAAATGTTGTCACACTGTTCTTCAAGCAATCTGGGACTGTTTGCGTTCCCACCAGAAGAGCATGATGGATTTCATCAGCATAGTATTTACAAAAGAAGGATTTTTCATGGAAAACTTGTGCAAATTTCTGTAGAAGTAAATCTCTGTAGTGCATGTTGTATGATATATAATGTAAGCAAAGCAATCTGGTCTATCTCGTGTTAAAGAGGTGCTCAATAAACACTTTTTGAATAAATTTAACGAAGTGCAGTGGACTTCTGGCTCTGACACTTACGAGATGTGTCACTTTGGACAAATTAATTAATTTCTTAGTTCTTGCATCTGTTAAATAGACCCAATAATACACATTTATTAGATTGTTAGAAAGATTAGATGAAATAGTGCTTGAAAAGATTTAATAAAATATTCCAAAATAATAAACATTAATTATTTTTTGGTATGATTTTCTTCCAATTATTATTTGGTGGTACCATGGAGGTTCATATATAACTGCAAAACAGTGACATTAAGCAGGTTTTGAAAATGAAGATAAACCTACACAAATCTATCATCTTTATTACCATGTTCCCAGTCGGACACGCTTAGTGTTTAAATACTTAAACTTCATCGAGTGCATGTAAATCTCAATATGTTTTTAAGCTGATGTTTTACGTAGGAAATTTCATATTCACATGTGGAAAACAAAATACAACCATTTGAGAAAACAACGTGCATGAAAGCGCTTCAGTTACATTTCAAATACAATTAGGAAACCATGACAATCACATGCAAATATTTTGAAAAGAGGAGCATGTGCCAATAAAAAACACACACATGTATTAGAGGTATTTCTGGCGTTAAAAGCCAGAATCCTACTTACTGCAAACCATTCTCTGCCCATGTACTTTGTCCTAAAGGTGTTTCCAGAGTGCCCTGCAAAGTTAACCCCCATTTTAAACTAGATTCATGAATCTACCCAAAATCAAGAAAGTATCAAACAAGGCAACTATCAAGAAGAAAATAAGTAAATGAAAAAACATAGTATAGTGGGAAAGATGTTGCTATTCACAAAGGCAACTCTTTGCCCTCTCCGTATCAATTATTTGGTAATCAGGAAACAGGGTTTTAATCATTTTATGCCCAAGCATATTCATATGACAGTTTCCTGTGTTTTATCTACATTTAGGAAATAAGTTAGGTGTTTTACTAGAGTGGATCTAAGTAAGAGCTATAGCTTACAATATTGGAAAGGAGTCTTCTTTAAAAGAATACACAATTATCCTACATTTATTAATGTTACAAGCATTTATTGCTAAGCTTTTTTCCAAGATCTTGAAAGGTACTCATTCAAGCAAGGGGCTCTCGAGGTTAAGCTTCATCAGCTTTATAATAAATCAACCTCTGGAATTTGAGATTTTTGTGTAATGCATCATAATCTCTCCCTTTTCACATAATAGGAAATAGGTACCCAGTTAGCATTTGGGCACAGAACGTCTGATTTTCAGGAATGTGTAACTGACTGATACGAAATAAAGTTCCTGTTTTAAGACAGACTGTGAAGAAAAAAATACAATCAATTAAATGAGAAGAAAAGAAGTCAAACAAAATTCCTCTTTAGTTGTTACTTGATGCGGTAAATCTCTACCAATTTTCTTTTTATTTGGACTCATTTGCTATCACTAAGTATCAGCTCTTAGATTCCCAATTTAATAGAACTGATTGCACTTGTAAGCAACGATTACAGGCAATTTTATTTTTATTTCCCATTGTCCTTAAAATATAGTGTGTGGAGTTATTTGTTTCCATGCCCCTGATGAAAACTTATGCAGATTCCATGAATTTCATGTCTTTCTTAGGCAATAAAAATTCCTCTGATTCCTCTGAATCACAACTCAAAAATTAAAATGTCCGGTCCTATGTAACTAAAAATTTTCAAAATACATAAAGAACTCACATCGACTCAATATCAAAAGAGCAAGCAATCCAATTATAAATGGGCAGAGAACCTGAATAGACACTTCTTCAAAGAAGATATACAGATGGCCAGCAGACACATTAAAAGATGCTCCGTATCACTCATCATCAGGGATATACAAATCAAAACCACAAGGAGATATCACCTTACACCTGTCAGAATGGTTATTATTTAAAAGATAAGAAATTACAAGTGACGGTGTGGATTCGGAGAAAAGGGAACATTTATGCACTCTTGGTGGGAATGCAAAATGGTGCAGCCACTATGCAAAACAGTGTGATTTTTTTTTAAATCAAAAAAATTAAAAATAGAACTATAATACAATCCAGCAAATTCCACTTTTGGGTATTTCAACCAAAAAAAAAAAAAAAAACACAAAACACTAATTTGAAAAGATATGTACCTCTGTGTTCATTGCAGCATTACTTACAATAGCCAAGCTACGGAAGCACCCAGAAGTAGCCATTGATAGATAAGTGGATGAAGAAGATGTGATATATATCAGAGTATTACTCAGCCATAAAAAGATTGAAATCTTACCATTTGTGACAATGTAGATGGACCTGCGTTAAGTGAAATAAGTCAAACAGAGAAAGACAAATACCATATAATTTCACTTATCTATGAAATCTATAAAACAAAACAAATGAACAAGCAAAACAACACAGAAACACTCATAGATACAGAGAACAATCTGGTGATTGCCAGAAGGGAGAGGTAAAAGATGGACGAAATAGGGAAAAAAGATTAAAGGGTGAATAAAGGGTACAAATTTACAGTTATAAAATAAATAAGATGGAGATGCACCGTACAGCTTGGGGAATATAGTTAATAATACTGTTAACAGCTTTGTATGGTGGCGGATGGCAGCTTGATTTATGGTGGCTCATCTCTTCCTAAGGTATGTAAATGTCGAATCACTATGTTATACACCTGAAACTAACATAAGATTATGTGCCAGCTATACTTCAATAATCTTTTAAAAAAAACTTTGAAGGTGAGTTCCGGGTAATCTTCTCCTTTCTCACCTAGACCCTCTACTCTTTTTCCCCATCTCACCATGTATATTTTCTGACCTCTTTCAAAATTTGAGCATGGGGCAGAAGAATAGAGGGAGCAGAAAAGTTCTGAACCAACCGGTACTGGTGTGATGATCTGGTAGTGACTCTCTTTTCCTTCTGTCCCTGACATTTTTCCAGCTGCATTTCTTTGAACAAAGGAAAGGAATTTCTTTCCTACTTACTCTTTTTTAATCTTTATGCATCTCTCAATCCCTTTTTTCTCGAGCTTTTTTGTCCAGAGAAACGGTATCAAACAGGACCAAAGATGATCTCATGCTACCTGTACAATCTGGCTCATAGGAAACAATCATATATAGTCTTCACTGCAACAGACTCTGCCTCCCGACCATTGCACCTCTTGTATTCTGCTTTAAAGCAGGAACTTAGCCCACTCTTTGCCCTATGTATTTCCTAGGCAAAAGTGAGAAACCAGACAGCTGCATCCCCAAACTTTAAGGTTCTCCTAATGGCAAAGAATGAATAGCCCTCCATCCCTCCCCCCCTTAAGGGGTCATAGAGAGTAGGACTCATGAGCAAATAACCACTTGCTACAAACAAAAAATTCCTTCCCTTATATTTATATTACCAATGTACGTAAATGGTTTTAGAAGTTATTTGTTTTGTTTCCTACCATTTTCTTTGACATACATTTATCCTGAACTGGAAACTCACTTGAAACCTATTTTGATTGTCTTAGTACTTTATTTTAAACAAGTACTTTCTTACAAAGAAATAAAACAATTTTTGTAAACCTAAATATTTTCAGCATAGCATATTCTCATATTTATATGGTAATTAAGAAACAGTATTTGCAGTGGTTCTCATTGAATTTATATCATGGTATACTTAGTTATCTCTTTAGAAGGGTACAAAATGTTTTAGTTTGTAATGTCCTTAGTTATTTTTCCTTAACTGACGTTAATCATAGCTACATGAAATTATGAGACCCGTATCTTTAGCATAGTATGATATATGCCGTTGGTATTTTGTCTTAATCTGAAACAAAAGGGCAAAAATGCCTCGGGGAGAGATACTGGTCCTTTAACTTAAGGGACATAAAAGATTTAAACATTTCATCCAGTTTTGTTTGTATTTTTCCTGTTAGAAGAATAAAGATAACCACTTAGGCCTACTACAAAACAAAAACAAAAACAAAAACAAAAAACCAAAACATAAGTATGTCTTAAGAACAGTTGCATCAACTATTTAATGACATGATTCTGGGATCTTGCGTGTGTGTGTGTGTGTGTGTGTGTGTACTTAAGACCATTTTCTAGCAATACTGTATCAGAAGGGTCGAGAAGCTAAAAGGGAATATTGACAATTGACAATCCTAAAAAAATTAAAAGGAGAGGGTAAGAAATGAAGACTGAATTGTAGGTAACATGAGAAGATATTTTTTACTGCTCAAAATTTATTAGTATCTACTACTTCTTTGACAGAAACTGTAAATAAAGTTGCTTTGTAAATTATTTGCTTATTCTCTTTTTGTAGGTTAACACTGAAATTTTAAATAGTTGTATAAGAATAGATTAGAAATGACTTACAAAAATAAAAATACAAACATAGTACTTCCCAGAAGGAAAAACACATTTTTTTTTACAGCAGCAATTCTTTTATTCCAGTGTATTCTATCTAACACGTTAAATGTCGAATAGATGAAGTTTCATTTTTTAAATATCAGCTATTTATTTTTATTAAGTTTAGAACAGATGGCAGTTTTAGTAATAGAATTATGATGGCAATTTCTGCTTTCAAATGAATCTTTCAGGAGTAAAATTTAAAGAAAAAAAAATTCAGACTCAGGGCCTGGATAGATCAGGCAAAATGCTACAGGTTTAGATCTTACTACCTGATAGTAAATTAGTTCTGATTCTGATGTAGAGCTTTCATATAGTTACAGAGTTTCCGGTGGCATTAGGTCCATGCTATCTCTACACTGCTAATGAGTCCTACTTTGCCTAAGTCGTGTTTACAGTGTGCTAAATCTTTTTCTTTTAAAGATTTTCCAAGTCTTGAGTCTGCTGTGCCGTGTGAGAAGTGAAAATCTTTAACAAAATAAAAAAAAAAAATCTAGTCTGGTACCTGCTTAAGTTGCTGATTCACATTATGTTGACACCTGCAACTTGACTCTTCAGTTGAGCTCACTTGCGGACTTTCCTGTTGGTCCTCGGGTGCATAGAACACGATACAGACATGCAAGTAATATACTTGCTGATTTATTTGAGGATTTCCCTCAATTAATGCTGTGTAGAATTATAATAATCCAACTTGATGATGTTTGTATTGGCACTGGCATTAGTATGACTGATAAATCCCACTCACTTCCTCTCCAAGATCGCTACTTAGCATTCTTCTAATTCACTGGTGTGATAACATTTACAGATTCAGGGTTATTTGAAATAAGGATAAAGGTAAAAGATTGAGACTCTAAAGTTCAACTATGAAATTTAAATTTAGAGGGAATATTAATTTGGAGGTCGTTTAAGATAATTTTGCATTTTACAGGTAAGAAAATTAAGGTGGTGCAGGCAGAGCCAGTAAGTGCTTGGTGTTAGGATAACTGTGAGTGAATATCGGGGAACACAAACATCTCACCCGCCACTAATCCAGGGCTCTGTCAACAACACTGAATCCAAGCATGAAGAGATAAGACAGAAATATGCTTTCCAATCTTAAATCATCTGAAATTTACTTAAAACAAGCATAAACTAATAAGCTACACTGCCTTAGGCCTGCTACGTTCATTCTTATTCATCAATAACACTTCACACATAGTAAATGCTTGATAAATATTTGTTGAAATGAATTAAATTTATTCAAGGATAAATATAGTGTAACACATCTTTCCAAGGCTTCACCACATTAATATCAACTCATGAATTTTACTAGCTCTGCGGTTCTACCTACTTAGTAGCTGTACCTGCCCTTTCCTGAAAACTCTGTTAATTCTGAAATACCCCAAAGCTAGTGGTCTCTCACATGCAAAAAAAAAAAAAAAAAAAAAAAAAAAAAAAAAAAAAATCACCTTTTGCTGCTTTGCTCTGAGGCAAGAAGCCCCATTTATATCTCTGTTGACTGTACCTGTCGTTTGAATATTGTTGCAAAAGGCAATGACATACCACAAGAGTGGCTGCCCAGATGCCCAAGATGTTCTGCGATAAGGGATGGACATAGGGAGAAAGACTTCCTGCCTGCATTTTGGTGACTTTTCTCTTCCTGAGGCTGGTGGCATGCCTGCTAGGTCATACAAACTGGGAAGTGGAGGAGCTGATCTTTAAAGTTAGTCTGACTCTGGTGCCTGAGTGGCTCCCTTGGTTAAGCGTCTGCCTTTGGCTCAGGTCATGATCTTAGGGTCCTGGGCTAGAGCCCCACGTCAGGCTCCATGCTCAGTGGGGAGCCTGCTTCTCCATCTCCCTCTGCCTCCCCCCAACTTGGGTGCATGCTCTCTCTTTTTCTGAATTAAATAAATAAATAAATAAATAAATAAATAATAAAATCTTTAAAAAAAATAAATAAAGTTAGTCTAGCTCCAGTCTCTGAGCTACTACCTCAAACTGTGTGGAACCTGGCAATGACATCCCACCCTCGACATCCTCCTCCACTCTGATCATGCATAAAAATGTCTTTCTTCCATCTTCAGCCAAACAAAATTTGCACATACATTTCCTGAA
The DNA here is from genome assembly GCF_023065955.2 of Ursus arctos. Classification (NCBI taxonomy): domain Eukaryota; kingdom Metazoa; phylum Chordata; class Mammalia; order Carnivora; family Ursidae; genus Ursus; species Ursus arctos. The sequence goes on from NW_026622775.1 coordinate 22,295,520, forward strand.
TAGGTTGTTTATAGGGAAGTACATCGGGAAAAGACTTCCTCTAGCTTAAGTTTCTAGAAATGTCCCAGTTGTGCTCCAACTGCCAACCTGACTCATTGCAATAAAATAGTAAGATTTTTCATTCTATGATATATCTTTTATGCTTTTCCTTTGTATTTTTGTACTTGCTTATTGATCATTGTTTTAAAATATGGGCTGCAGGATTTTGTTGCTTTGAGAACAAGAATATGTCACACTGTGAATGAAGATTTCTTCCTCCCACTTTGTGGGCACTCCTGAAACCCAGCAGTCTGAGGATGAAGCAGAAACCTGAAGCATATGAGCTAGAAGCAGGAGAGGACGTTGTGGTTCAACAAACAAGGGCATTAGCAGGAAATCCCGTTTTGAGGTGTGATGCCTTCAGGAGACAGAGGAGGCAGGAAAGAGGTAGTCCCCCTGGTATGTGAGAGAACTGGTTCTAGGACATTCCCAGACATAGTAGCTGAGAAGAAAATTCAAAGGATGAGTCTTCCTGCTACTGCCCGCTCTTTTCTTCTAAGCCAGTGTTTTGGGAGGATTGCAGCTTGTGTTGTTATTATTAAGTACCGTTACTTTTCATATATTAGTGTTTTACCTTCAGTGGTGTACGAGAAGAGTGAACTCTGACACTTCTTTTGTTTGTGAAAGGAATATGGTTACCCAACGACATTCCCTTTGCTTAGGTGAAAATAAAGCAAAATTGGTTCTATCTTAGGGAAACAAGGATGAATGATAGCTCATCAGATCAGTGAAAAATTGTTGCCATTGGATAAGAATATGCCCAGTGGACAAAAATTTGCTTGCCACTTCTAAGTTTTTATGTTTCATAATATGCTACACAAGGGCTAGAATTTATTTATTGCTATCAAGTTAGAAGAAAATAAAAGTTATCCCATCAGTACCGTAGAATTGTATTCCAATACTTTTCATCACCTGAGGGACATTCCACAGGCTGTGAAATTCTCAATAAAATTGTAAACCTCATTGAATTGTCTCACACTGAGCTGAATACCAATAAAACTACAATTTCATTGGCAAGTACTGGCCAGCAAAAATGGGAATCACATTGACTTACATTATCATAGTTTAATATCTTTTAACAGACATTGTCCCTTAAGTTTACCCCTCAAATAACTTTCTCCTGTCTTTCAACTTACCCTTTCTGTGGGACTTTCTTTCTTAGGAATCTCATCTATCCTCATGCTGTAAGCATCAATGAAACCTGAAATTGTATTTCTAGACCTGCATTTCTGTTTCCTTGATGATCTGCCTGGATCTCCTACAAGGAACTGAGACTGGGCAGGTTAAAAAACAAATCCATCCATTTCCTCTCCTCAATGTATCCCACAGTGTGCTACTCTTCTTGACTTTCTCATTTCTGTAAATAAGTCTAGTGTATTAAGCCTAGAGCTATTATCCATCTCCCATTTTCTTTATATTTCATCAATGCAAATTCTGTGTCTACCATTTGTCAATATTTTATCCCCACATTTCCATTTCTAGTCCATTTCCTCTACTGCAGAGCCTCCTAATTCCCGAATTCTTTGAAAAATTCTTCCAAATGCAATTCTCAGGTTTATTTCTTTTGCCCTCTTAATTCATCTGTAATAACCCACTGCTGATTAATCTTCTTAAGATCCAGTCCTTCTGCTACTTCAAACTTTTATCTCGGGGGTCATTTCGAATGCCATAAACTCCATTAGGATTTTTTTCCTAGTGTCATAAACACATATAGTCTCTTTCTTATGTGAATTTGCTTGTAAATATTGCCCCTCAAAAACTGTCACCCACGATTAATCCTTTTTAAAATATTATCAGTTTTGTATTTGTTCCTCTACTTTTGCCCACCAGGCAAAAAAGTGTCTCCTGCTGTTGAGAATGGTGAGTTACTCACCTGTCTAACCCAGGCTGTAATTTGTACATAAAAGATGAACAGGAAATGCTACTAAATTTAATCAGCAACTTGACTCAGGACCTGTGAATTCACAGTTTATTTTCTAGCAAAACATATGTCATAATTTTCTTCCAATGGTCATGCTGTTGAAGAATTATCTAGAGTCACATCAATACCCAAGAACACAAATGCTCACGAATCCCTATTATTATTTTTTGCTTTGATTTATTAGAAAGCATTTTCCCCCCAAACCAAGGAAGACATTAATGTCCTCTGTTTGGCGAAGGGGCCTGTTAAAAATATTTGAGGTTGTTCTCACTCTCGGAAGCACTGGAATATTGGTTCAGAAGCTCCTGCCATTGACAGACTGGTGTGAGGGCCTTCCACTGAGCAGATGTTACATATCTTTTGGGTGAATTAATCTGGATAGTTATTGATATTGAAAACGGTTATTTTTGGTAAAATTAAATAAGACATTTCAGTTTGTCTTAAAATTCAGTAAAACCTTGATTTGCAGATAAAAACAGAAAGAGCTGTAATTTAAATGCTCAATATATCTTTAAGTAACCTCCACATTTACTGATCTTCTACTTTTCTTTATGACCCAGTCTAAACCAACTTGTACTCTTTCTCCGGTGATAGTTAGATTTGAACATGTGTTGAATCTTGCAAGCTTATCTGCTATGAAAATAAACATAAGTATGGTTCATTTGAGATGATCGCTTATATTTTCTTGGCTATTTTGGGGGTTACATGATCCTAATAGTGCATGCTCTCCCTTAGCTTCTGTTTCATGAATTGACATTAAATAAGCCATGAAACCCTGGTGCTAAAATAGACAATTCAACAATTAAAGAGACAGAAAATGAAGATAGTATATTTACTTTAACACTGCCTCCATTATTCTAAACCTCTTAACAGCAGTAATAAAATATTTTAGCAAGAGTTTCCAGATGCAATAGGAATTTAATTTTCTTCTCAGAAAGGCGAACGTGTTCATAACTCACCAGAGAAGATTGGGCTTATAAGTTATTCCGTTCTTCTTATTGTGATAAAATTGGGGCACAGAGTAATTTATTTTTTTCAATGTGGTGGATACACATAAAGTTAAACGCTTCAAGTAAAAATTAATGTGTGTGAGTTATAAATTGTTACTTTGGGAAATATAAAGTCTTGGTGGTTTCAATATTATAGATCTGAGTATCTCTCTCTGCACATTCATCATGTGAAAGGTTTTACTGATGGTTTTGTGTGAGTGACCAGTACGTGGACAGGTATGCTGGGGAACAGGAGGCAACTTCTATCCGTGCTATGGTCACACGCCACCCCCCTCACCTGTGGGATGGGCTTTTCAGGGAATCACCCTACATCTTTGCTTCACTGATTGCGGAAGCCCTTTTCAGCTATGTGTTGCAGGCAATTTGGAAGGTGTGGATCACACTGTCCTTAAAGAACTGTTTCGGCCTAATTTTGTCCAATTTCAGTCACAGACCTGCAGCAGATCTTTGAGAAACATAGTTTCCTTATAGCCATTTCCATTGACTCAAGTTTGGTGTGAGGGGTGTTGTTGTATATGCAGAGTTTAATCATTTTTTTTAAATACTCTTTTTCTTAGTATTACAGGAATTCACAAATTTAGAACCCTCAGAAATTTTTACAAATGCATAGAAGAAAACATTTCTCATCTTGTTGATAACACTGCCATGTGTTCTACTTTATTCCTTTTATTATGCATATGCATACATATATGTATCCGATCATATATGTATGCATTTGAATCTTACATTTTATGTTACATCACTATAGGAAGTGGCTGCATAACAGTCCAATGAGGGATACACCCTAATTCATCTATCCATTCCCCTATTATGAAACATTGATTTTTTTTTTTTGTTTTTATGATCATAAGTTCTATTGTAATGAATTAAATTCTAAAGAAAGTTAGTTTTACACAAACTGGTGAACTATTTTCTTTCAAAGTTCACTGCATTCTACTTAGCTTAGTTTTCATAGGAGAGACATTCCTTTTTAATTAAAAGTATACAAAAATATTCCTTATGATATGTTACTTACAAATAAAATTCCTTGCTCTTTCAAAGCCATAGGTCCTTTCCTTTCATTTCTCAGTCCTCTTTCTTTGGCTGTGTTTTTCTGACTCTGCTAATATCATCTGTCTGAATCTTCTTCCTTCTAGGCCTCTGTAACTCTGACCTATCTAGTTGGACTTCCTACGTCTGTGACTGATTTTTGTTTTCCTCTCTTCACACTGAGAATTCCCAGGATGTAGCACTCAGCCTTCTCTCCAGCGTTTCTTCATTTGAGGAACTCATTCATTCTGAGGACTTCAAATCAATGCCATGTGAATGGAGCCTGTTTTTGTTTGTACATATCTTATCTCTTACTAATGGGAAAGACCCTTGAACCACAGGATGCACTGTGTGATTCTCCCTTACTCTACATACTTCAGACAATATTATTAGCACTGCTGCTACTGTTAATAACAATGCTCACTGACCATTACATATGCCAAGTGTTGTGCAAAGTACTTTTTTATATTCATCTAAATTGACCTTCACAAAAATTCTCTGAGATATGTATTGTTATTCTTATTTCAGAAGTAAATATGTGAGTTCCAGGATACTAAGTATTTTACCACAGTCTATTTGATCCTAAAGAACAGATACAACCTATTATACTATTCAGTCTCATGGTAACCCATACATTGCAGACAGAACATTAGCATATTTACAAATAGCTCCTTTGTAAGTCAATCACTTTTTTCTTAATAACTAATTCAAGGTTCAATACAGAAGTTAACCATGGAGTTCAGCAATGGTCCTGATGAAGTGGAAGAGCTAGGTTCTCATCTCATGGAGTTGAAGAATGAACCTCGTGGACAAAGGAGAGTGAATAAAGTGATAGAGTTTTATTAAGTGAAGATACAGAAAAAGCTCTCAAGAGTGAGAGGGGTCCTGACAGGGTTGCCAACATGGGCCTCCACTGAGTCTTTTATTTAAAACTGACCAGGGAGCTTGTGGCCTTAACTTTCTTGTGATGTCTTGGCTTGAGTAAGGACTGGTGATAACATCTTTAATGGCTTACTTCTTCTTAGGGTCTGGTTATTCTTTGTTGGCCACAGGTGACTGTTATAAAAAAGGACACCCGCCCCTCATGCCTCGGGCAGGGTGGTCTGTGTGTTCCCTTATCTCTGATTTCCCCACACCTCCACATTTTTGGGATTTCTGTGAGCCTGATCCTGTGGCCCCCTACCTATCTCTTCCTACCTAGCCCCAGCTGTCCCTTACTCACTGAGAAGGCAATTCAGAATTTGAACCTGAAATGTGAGGTGATGGATTGTTCCCTTGTTCAACCAGTATAGTTTCGTAATCCCTTATCTGAGTGCATCCCTTTCCAATTTACACAGCATGTTTCCATTACCCCATTCTATTCTTTGTTGCCCTCTTCTCTAGTGGGGGATGGATAATGGATGCGGGGTTGGGCATAAAGGAATTTGTGGATGAGTGAACAAATGGCCACAGATCTGCATGAGGAGGGAGCAGAAGGCTGGCTGAAGACAAAGCATAAACTGATACGCTACAACCTCCCCCCACCCCCCACTCCTGGGTGGGACAAGTGTGACATTCTTCCAGGAAGCTCCCAATCATCTTAATGCTAATACCTTGATAGAGGGAAAAACAACCTTAACTTGACAACGCAAGGCCTCCAGTAACCTGTGAGTCTTCTTTAACACATGAAAGTACTTTTGAAACCTCCCTTTTTTCCTTGCCTCCCCCAATCCCGTAGTATATAATCAGCCACCCTTCACAACCCCGGGGCAGCAGCTCTTTCTGCCCACGGGTCCTGTCCCGCGCTTTAATAAACCACCATTTTGCGCCAAAGACGTCTCAAGAATTATTTTTTGGTGGCAGGCTCCGGATTCCACCCCACTGAACCTCACCTATATTCCAAAAGGACACCATGCAGACATGTAGGACAGGGGGGCTCAGCATTATTGCTACTATGAATCCATTCTAGGGAACATTTTCTGCCTTGGTCCATGTAGCTCTTCATTCACCTTCGTTGTTTATTTCTTTCAGCTCCAGGATGCCTTTTTCTTTTCTTCTTTCACTTCTGTTGTTACTTTGTGGTCTCACAGTTACTCTTCTCATTGAGAAAGAACTCCGTGACTCTTTTGAAGTTTTTCTTTTAGTCAGGTTTCCTTTCCTGTCAGCAACAAAGAAACAACACAAGTTTATTTGGGAAAAAGAAAGAAAGAAAGAAAGAAAGAAAGAGAGAGAGAGAGAGAGAGAGAAAGAAAGAAAGAAAGAAAGAAAGAAAGAAAGAAAGAAAGAAAGAAAGAAAGAAAGAAAGAAAGAAAGGAAGAAAGAAAAGGTTGTGGCCAAATTTCTCCTGTGGGAGTGGGGAAGTCCTAAGCCTACAGACCCGGGACAGTGTGCTCTGCTGATGGGAGCACGGACTGAGTGCAGACCGGGATTTTAGTCCCACTCTTTTTTGTCACTTGGCCAAGTGGTTTCAACATTCAGAGACTCAATTCCCTTGTGCTTAAAAGGAGAAGCTGAAATTCAGCTGTATTTCATAGCATGGTCTACAACTAATGCCTTCTTTGTTTTGTAGCAGTGGGCAGAGAGGGAAAGGGGAAAAGGAAGCCCCGAGGGTAAGTGAACGGTGGCTGCTCCTGACTCAGCCGCGGTGTTGGCCGGAACCTGTGCGGGTGGGTAAATGCTCCCCGTGGCTGTCAATAAATACAGGCAGTTTGATTGATTTCAAGTTTATTAGCCACTGATAATTATTGCATTTTAAAGTAAAAAGTATATTAAAACTGTCATTAACCTTGTCAAATTGCTAAATTTGAAAAATGCTAGTACAATTTTCACTTCAAAAATCAGGTTATTTCCTTGATCCTTCCCCACATTCTTTCTCTTCATTGCCGGTTGCTGAACTGCATATTACCTTTTTAATTCTGTACCTTTGTTTCCTAGCCTACCCTCATTTGCATTTCTAAAATCAGATGTTCCTTTCATATAACACCGTATCCTAATTAAAATATTAAAAGATGCTTTTTGAATGAAAAGAATTTACATTGCCATAAAAAATTCTGAGTGATGCGGGATGCTTCCTTTTTATAATTCAATGACACTTTCTCTCTGAATTATTTTGAGTTACGGAGTTAACCCTGTCAGCCTTTAGAATGGATTAAAAATATGGAAGAGGAATAGGCTGCAAAAAGAAGTGTGGCAAAAAAGAAAATGTTGGATTCATAGTAAAATTTTGGGAAAAAAATTTTAATGTACTTATTTTCTAATTAACTCCAGCCAAGGGATCTTATTTTCTTGGTTGGTTGATTGATCGGTTCATTTGGCCTTCACATGCAGAATGGAGCTAATCACATTTCTTAGCTCACAGCTTATTGTTCTCCTCAGTCTGAGGAAATCACACTCTTGCTTCATTTTGCTTTTCCTTCTTTCCATGATTTCCATTCTCACTCTACTCACACTTGCTTATATGTTTGAAGTACACCTTAAAAGCTTCCTTTAAATATCTGTTAATCTGTATTTTCAGTTAACTAAGTGATGCATTATTCTGTTTCCTACTCCCTTAACTCAACACGATGGTCTTGAGGTCTGAATATTATTCCCGAATGTGCCTCTAGTTTGTTGCCTTTTAGCAACTTTCAGGTCCTTGTTCTCATCGTTACTTTACGGATAGTCATCGGAGTTCTCCTCGACTTCCTTCACCTGCCGGCCACACCAGGATAAATGATGTGGAAACAAAGGCAGAGAAAAGTTATTAAAGTTTCTTACTACTCGCAGCCCATTGACAAGTCCTTGAGGTGGGCAGAGTGACACTCCCCTAGGGACTCAACTGCCTGGATATTGACACTTTGCTAAGGGCAAAAGGCGATCTCAGCCCAAACTCCAGGATCCTGTAAGTCTACTTTAACATATAAAAATTCCTTTAGAAACTTCCTTTATCTCTACCTCTTCCCCCAAGACACATGTTGGCGATCATTCCCCAAACATATGGCCCACTGATATACATCTGAAGGGTCTCATGACCAAGGTAATGAATGACATTTTCTCAGCAATACCTACCCTCCTCAGGGTCCTGAAAACCTTGCTTCCAAATTCTTTTAGAGACTTAATGCTAACCCTAACCTTCTCCCAACTTGAAAGTTGATAATGGACCACTCCTCATGACCCCAGTGCCGCTCTTTCTGTCCACAGCTCCTGTCCCTGTGCTTTAATAAAATCACCTTTTTGCACCAGAGACATCTCAAGAATTCTTTCTTGGCCATCAGCTTTGAACCTTAACATCTTTCTTACATCCATAAATATCTTGCAGAACCCTGTGTGAATGTTCAAGCACTGGATCCCAGGGTCTACACACCTTCAAGGGTTCTAAAACCTTCACTATAGCTTCACAGAATGGCTGAACCAGTTTAGATGGTCTAGAATTCTTATGCTCCCCACTTCTTCAGAAGAATGTGTTGTCATTCTCCTCTTCCATTTTTGTTTTCTGATGGGAATAAGTGATAACTCATCAATTTAACTCCTGGTTCCAAGCACAGTTCTGGGGGAGACTGCACAGTGGGAATCTGCTCTCTACCACCCACAAACTGTGTGACTTCAGGCGAGTTTCTTAATCTCTGTCCTTCAAATCTTTGGTGAAGGAGAAACAGCACTAGCACAGAACTCTTACTAGTGCTCTGAAAATTATATGAGGAAAGATACATAAAGGCACATAAAAGCCCGAGTTAAATGTCACTGTCATTATCACTTTATTCATCAAAATGTAAACTCCATGAGGGCATTTCTGTTTATTTTCTGTTTTAATCCCAGTGCCTAAAATAGTGTTTTTACATGGTGAAGTACATAGGTGATGTTGAATCTTTATTGAATTCCTGAAAAACACTGAACTTAACGATATTATGTCATTTTTAATATATTAAGGGATTCAGTTTTTTGATGTTTTTTTCTGTCCTACAGTGGTATGAATCTAGAAAATAAACCACCAAAGGCTATGTGGCAAAAAAAAAAAACACAACACAACAAAACAAAACAAAAACATAAATTAAATACTGCATCCCACCCTCTCATGGCAATCTGCCCTCTCCTGCCAGAGGACACTTTATCACAAGCCTCCCCCAGGGACTTTTCTTACTTTACTCAAGCATTTTCAGAGCTTGATTCCTAATTCTATAGCATTCCTAGTGCTGAGCTATGAGAGGGTGTCAGAAGCTTCCATCAATTTCCCCCTCTCTTTATTAACTTAATCAAATTTGTAGATGATCAAATGCTGAGAGGAATTACCAATTCATTCAATGAAAGAATTACAATTCAAAAAAATATGTTGACTCAAATGAAACAGTCAAAATTCAATTTAATGTAAATTAAAACATAAGGTATTACATTTACAATCTATATTTCTATTGTCAACCAATGGAATATGCAAGAATTAAAGGAACCTTATATTAAATTATTGGGAGTAGTTGATCAATTTTTCTATTGGGAGATAATGCAATGTGACTTCTGAAAAAATCTTTGGGGGGGGGTGTCTGCTTCTGGTAGACTAGATATTTTGATAGACCTTCCTATATCAGAAAAGTACTTTCAAAATAAAAGTATTTTGATGATGACATGCCTGTATAAGGTAGGTCTCTATGGGCCCTGCAAACTCAAATGCTTCTTCCTTCTTTTCCTCCTTATCATTATCATCTGAGATCTTGTGTCTGAGTTGAAACACAGTAGTAAGATGTGCAAAGAAATGGAGTTGTCTTGGGAACAGATGCCAAAAGTAGTTCTGCATTTGAGCACTGGTCCTCAGGCCAGGACAAGGTTTTTGAGCTGAGCGTGAAGCATCCTTTATTGATCAAGACCCTTAAATGGGATTGAAGAGCTCCAGATCAGAGGCAACTTTTGTCTTCTAGAAGGTAAGAGTCTTGTCTAGAAGAAAGCATTGTCAATTAGGTTCATAAGAGCCTTACAATTGAGATTAATAAATGAGCTTGTAGAGATGACTGAGCATGAAAGAAGGGATGTCACCGCAAGTACATGTCAGCAGAAACAATTAACATGGTTATGTATCCCACCCCCCACATTCCAGGCTGCAGATATTAGAACGTTCAGATACAGCCTATAGAATAGTTATGAATAAAATGTTGTGTTTTTTTTTTTAATGGATGAAGTAAAACATACAAATAAGTGACAAATGACTATTAAGGATGACTAGGCATATCAAAATAGAAACAAATAGAAGTTCCAGAAATAAAATATAAAAATATGATTGCTAGAAATAAAAACTTGGTGCACAGATTTACAGGTATCCTATATACCTGAGTAGAATATATGTATTCTCTCTATATACTCTCTCTATATAGATATATATTCTCTCTATATATAAATTTGTTATGTATATATTCTCTCTCTATATATATATATAAATATATATATTCTCTGTTCTCTATATATATATCTTAAGGAAATATACAAATAGAATAGCTTATAAAAAGTATTGAAAGAGAAATTAGAAAAAGACCATAATGAGAAGATCTAATCAGAGTTCCAGAAAGAAAGAATAGAGAGAGTAGAAGAGAGGCAATACTTTTAGGAATAATGAGGAGGGGGCTTCTGGGTGGTTCACTCAGTTAAGCGTCTGCCTTTGGCTCAAGTCATGATCCCAGGGTCCTGGGATCAAGTCCTACATCAGGCTCCCTGCTCAGTGGGGAGTCTCCTTCTCCCTCTACCCGTTTCCCCTGCTTAGGATCTCTCTCTCTCTCTCTCTCTCTCTCTCACTCTCTCTCTTGGATAAATAAATAAAATCTAAAAAATAAAGGAATAATGACTAGGAATTTTCAGAACTGATAAAACACATGAATATACAGATTTAAAAAGCACTGGCAAAAATCTTTGTTTACAAGATTGTGGCATGAGTAAAGGAAGTTCTGGGAACTTTGCAGTGTGAAAAAGACAAAGAAAATGGCAATGACTTTTCAAGGAAGAAATGATAATTTTATTCAATAATAAAGAAAATTTATGGGCAATTAGCACTATCTGTAAATTTAAGAAAAGAGTTCTTCATCTAAAACTTTTCTAGGGGACTGCCTATGATACTCTTTGGTGAAGTTATGATCAGTCGGCCTGTGGGACTCTGACATTGTAAGGTTGTGTAATTGAAGAAAGTTATAGGATGTGAGGAAGATGGCAGAGAGGAGGCTCCTGACTGGCTGTCCTTCTACAGATGTACCAAATAAACAGCTTCTCATAAATCAATTTCCTCGAAGAGAAATCCAGAAACTGGTTAAGGCACTTCTAAACACCATGTGACCTAGAAAATACCCACATCAAAATGAGTAGGAAAAGCTGAGGCAGATTCACACCATAAACCCCACCCCTGGCACGGCACCTTACAATCAAGTAGGAACCCCAACTCCCAGTTTCTCTCAGAGAAGAGAACTGTTTGCCTCACGTATCTAGTGCCCCAGCTTGTATAGCTACCACCCGCCTCACTCCCAAATCACCCAGTCTGAGCCAATGGGGCTTGGCGTTTGAAAGTCCCCTGGGATGACCGAAAACAAAAAGGCAGTTTTAAATGGATGAGCAAGCACTTCTACAGCCATCCCCTTGGGCTCAGCACACAGGGAATAGGCAAAAACTTGCAGCCCCCAGTTTCTCCATAACGGGTTTGACTGCACACTTTTGCAGCTGCTGCCTCAGGGTGGCTTCCAATTTCCCTGCATCTGGGAGCTGGTGGGGCTCTGGGAGACTTAATGGGTTTGTGGGCACTTTCCCATGCTTTCTCCCTGCTGGCCAGCTCTAGTGATGAAATGAAGTCTCCAGCTTCTTCCAGGAAGGAGCCTAGTCACACCTCTAGCACCCTAGCTTTTATGGCTGCCACCCAAGGGGCTGACTCCCCAATCACCCAGCTCTTAAGGCCAATGAAACTACCCATTTGTGAGTCTCCCAGGACCACTGAAAACAAAGAGGCTGTTTTGATTACTTTGCTATCCCTCTGGGCTCAGTGTAGAGGGAACAGGCAAAAATGCCCTGCTCCAAGATTCTCCCTGGGAGGAGTTTGACTCTATACTTTCCCAGTTGCTGTCAAGAGATTATGGCTTTTAATTAGCCTATATCTAACAACCGATGGGGCAGGTGAAGGACTTATATGCAAAATATATAAAGAACTTGAAAACGACCTGATTAAAAAATTGGCAAAAGGTCTGAATAGATATCTCACCAAAGAAAGTGTGTTGATGGCAAATAAGTATATAAAGCTGTGCTCAATACCATTTGTTATCAAGGAATAACAAATTGAAACAGTAATGACATATCACTACACATCGATTAGAATGACAAAAATCCAAAAATCTGGCAATATCAAAGGCTGATGAGAATGTGGAGCAACAGAAACTCATTCATTGTTGGTGGGAATGACAGCCATTTTGGAAGAGTGTGGTAGCTCCTTACAAAGAGAAACATGGTCCTACAATATGAGGCAATGATCTCATTCCTAGGTATTTATCCAATGGCTTTGAAAACTTCTATCCACACATAAATGAATTAATGCTTATAGCAATTTTATGTGTAATTGCCAGAAACTGGAAGCAACCAAGATGTCCTTCAGTAGGTTGAATGGAAAAGCAAATTATATCTATCCATACGAGGTGAAATCATTCATCAATAAAAAAAGATGAACTATCAAGCCACAAAAAGATGTGGAAGAAGGTTAAAAGCATAATAGCTAACTTAAAAAAAAAAACAGTCTGAGAAGTACGTTCATACAGTTTGCTTACAACTACATGACATTCTGATAAGATGAAAATTACAGTAAAAAGATCAGAGGTTGGTAGGATTTTGGGGAAAGATAGTGTAGGATTAATAAGTGAAGCACAGGGAATTTTTAGGGTAGTGAAAGTATGACATTCTAATGGTGAATACATGACATGCATTTATCAAACACATAGAACTGTACAACATCAAGAGTAAACCTTAATGCAAACTATGAACCGTAGTTAATAATAATGTAACAATATCAGTTCATTAATTGTAACAAATATACCACAGTAATGCAGGGCATTAGTAATAGGGGAAGCTGTGGTTGGTGCAAGAGGTATAAGGGAACTCTGTATTAGCTACTCAATGTATAAATCTAAAACTGTACTAAGAAGTCTGTTAATTTAAAATATGTGTTATGCCACATAAAAAATAATAATTTTCAGCTAATTTTGACCTGTGAAAACAGCATTATCATATGGTTCAAATATATATTATCCACACAAAATACTTGGGTTAAGTACTGGTTTATTATTTGAATTTAGACCTAAAGCTCTGAAGTATTATTGAATTTGATTATTGAATTTGCCCAAATACTCAAAAATTGAAAATAAATTTTATGATGTGTTATCTAATTACACACACATATATATGTATATCACATGGTTTCCAGATACTCATTAATATTAATGTGGCATATACATAACCTTAAAGAAGAATTAAGATTAGATACAAGATCTTCTGAAATTAATAAAACATAGATATTTATCTTGTTAATAATTTTTGGTCATTTAAAAAATCCAATTAATTTTTATTATGATGATGGCTCTTGTTTTACCAGATGAATTTGACTTCTCTATGATGATGAGGTAACAACCCAATAAAGAATGTTGAGTAAGCGTGGTTTTCTCTTTTCTCAGTTCTGCCCTTCACTTGTTTTTGAAGTATTTTCTTCCCAATTTTAGTTTGCAGATGCTGTTCTGACTTCAGGATTCACTTTAGCCATTCACTTCCCACTGCTGTTTCTTAATAAGGAAAGTGCAATGTAGAAAGCATCTTTCAGGTGTCCGTAAAGGGTCAAATAAAAAGGTGATATCTCCATTTTATATAAAAGGTATGGCCACGGATTAAGTGAATTGCATGCACCACAAGGAGTTCACTCATTTTCCAGTCTCAGAGATGATTTCCCTGCTTTAAAGGCAGATAAAGCAACAATTCTGAAGAGATAAAATAACTTATTCATTTTTTAGCATGATTTCATGATTTTAAAGCACATAAAATTGTATTGTAGTGAAATTTTCATCTAAATATCTTTCATTGCTTTAGTAATGCCAAGGGGTACACAACTAGATTAAGCATCTTTTCCATAATTATATGCAATGAGCCTAAGTATACTCAACATCATTGTGATTGATCTTGCTGAATAAACTTGTAACATCAGACTCATGATTATTTTGAAGTTAAGGTTTTTATCTGGCAAAGATCTTAATGTAAGTTTTTATCTGGCAAAAGTCTTAGTGTACATAAAAATGATATGTAAGCATTTATGTATATATGTATGTATTCTATCAGTCTTTAAAATTAAGTTACTCAATATCTACAATGTGGAAAATATGGATGTACAACATTTTGTAATTATACAATTCTCATTTGGAAAGTTTGTGTTTTATTTTTCAATTTGAATTAGAAATTATCTTTAAGGTATTTAAATACATCCAGCATTTGAGGAAAGTTTCAATATTCCAAAAAGTCAATCAATAATCTAAAAAAGTTAATCAAGCACATTTTCTATACTAAATATCACAAATATGAATAAGAAAAATAACTATTATTAAAGAAGTTGTATCACAAATACATAAAACTGAAACATAATAAAAAATTCTTCAGAGGAAAATGAAAAGGAACAATGTGAATAGCAGACTAAAAGTATTGAGAGAAAGACAGACAGAGGAAGACCAGCTGTGAAGAGGGACAGTAAACTTCTTGGACTGGCATCTAGGAGCTATTTTAATGTTGTGTTCTGGCTAAATCCCTTGTTGCACCCTGTCTTGCAGAATAAAATGAACATACATGCACACCACCCGGTACCTAACTTAGCTCTACTGGAAATTCTTCCTGTGTAAATTCCACCATAAATATCCATAAGTATTGGCTTTGTACCTAAATAACTTATATTCCCTTACTGTTATTGTGTTATTTCAATCTTTAATTTATTGTTCCCATTATAAGAGCACAATTTGAAATATACAAAACATTTAAAAAAAGAAATCAGAATCCCCTCTACTTGTAGGTCTTACTCCGCAACTCAATCACAATTAGATCACTTGACATCCCCCCCATTTTTAAAATATAATTCAAATGTGTTTATGAGCTTTTCCTCCTAGAGGCCTTCTTTGGGTTTTGGATTTAGACTCATTTCTACACAGTGGTTATTGAGGCACAGTGGTTATTGAGGTTATTGAGGTAAGTCTCCCCCTCTAGGACTTAAAACATTTTGCATTGAATATCTGTTTGATTGTCTGCATTCATTCGGCCTCCCACCCCCGCCCCCACCCTGACAAACTTGTAGATTCTAAAAAGCACAGACTCTTTTTGTCTTAGCCATCACTGTTTCCTAGCCACTAACAAAGCACTACGCACACAGTAGGGTTGATAAATATTCATACCATGTATGAGTAATGATCGTAAAAGTGTATATCCTCCTTTTGCAATTAACATAATAGCATAAGTATTTCTCCATATTACAGTATTTACTTTTAAGTATTTTTATGTGGTTCACCATCTGTTCATTGCATAAAAATCAATTTCAAGATTGTTGGACTCTTTGACTTATGTTTATCACCACTATAAACCAAGGTTCTCAGCAGTGCAATCTCTCTCATCAATTCTCACTGTATCTTATTTCCTCCTCACTTCTATAAATTGCAACTAAATCTTTGTTTAAAAAAAGACAGGAGCAAAGTCCTAATTTAAAGACTAATGAGCATGGCAAAGCTAATGAGAAACATCTTAGAACTTCTTCTGCGGTTCTTTATGCCTGTTGGCTTATTTTATAATTTAATGACATCACAGTAAGCACAAAAGAACCATGTTCCTTCTTTAAAAATATATATATATATGGCCTCTGTCATTCCAGTGAACTTTAAAATTCCCTTTCTGGACTCTAATCATCACATTTTACATAAAAGCATTGAACAGGGCATGAAGAAATTTTCTTTTTTTAAATTTGTTAAATTTATTACTTTAATATCCTGCTGATCGTGTATTCACTCATTAGTACAATGAGTTCGTATTAACTGTGCCGCAGGAAAGCTCAGTACAGTCATCACTACGGTGTTCTGCCAGGTGCTGAGCCCCAGTTTAGTGCAATGAGCAACCACACAAGCTACAGGTCATTACACACTTCAAAATTTGCAAAATAACTACAACAATACGTAAAGTATGCAAAGATAAGAGATCTTTCTCTTCTCTGTGTGGGCTTTCATCTTACGGAATGGTATCTGGAAAGCTTCTGCATCACGTACCTGTGGTCTGAGACTTAGATACAAATTTGCTCGATGAGTAAGGGAGGATTTGAGATATTTTTAAAATAATTTTTATAGTTAAAGTATCTGGCATGCCCAATCTTCCGGCTTTTCTGAAAACAATACAAAATATTCAAGCAAGATCATTTTGGGTAGTTTAGACAGGGGAGGCACTGAATTGACAATTAGAAATCTTTATTCTTTTTTTTTTTTTTTAAGATTTTATTTATTTATTCGACAGAGATAGAGACAGCCAGCGAGAGAGGGAACACAAGCAGGGGGAGTGGGAGAGGAAGAAGCAGGCTCCTAGCGGAGGAGCCTGATGTGGGGCTCGATCCCATAATGCCGGGATCATGCCCTGAGCCGAAGGCAGACGCTTAACCACTGTGCCACCCAGGTGCCCCTAGAAATCTTTATTCTTAAAACACAAAAGTTATCAATGTGCAAAACTGTCAGGTGTGCAAATCTCTATAAGTATTGCTTCCCAACTCATTATTAAAAACCTCCCTGGAAGCTTAATAAATTACCAAACCACATTCAATTATATATGAGAAAAGGACTTCTGTACCTCTTGGAGAAGAAGACCATAGCTTGGATTGTCATTGCTGTCTGTGAAAACATGAATCAGTTTAAAATATGTTTTTTTTGCACTGGAATGATCTCTCTTTCCGTTGAGAGTTCTGGGTCTTTTATGCAAATATTGTTACCTGAGTATATCTGAAATTTTCTTTTAGAATCATCTTCAAAGTAAGGACAGATCAAAGTGCAGGGTCCTAGATCAAAACAAGCAATGGCTTTGTAAAAACTCCTATTTTTGCTTTAGTTCAAAGCAAGTTAATAAATGTTCTCTCCTCATCTCTCTGTTAATGATAGTAACATCATTTTAGGGAAGCAAAATTTAACATTGGCTTTCTCATAGGCTCAGCCTGAAGAGCAAGAGGGCCTTATAAAAAATAGAAAAGTAGGAGCCTGTACTGTTTCTTACATGGAAGGAGACAGCAAATTTTAGTGCTGTAAACAGGAATGAAAGGGACACAATGGAAACACGTGTGAGACCTCTCCACATACCCCTGTCTCGGGGCCTAGCACTGTGATGAGGTGCTTATACTTGGTTCTCTTCACTGTGTCATAAACCTGTGGAGGAGGAAAACATCTTATTTATCCTTTGTTTTCATTAGCACCTACAACAAATATTTGTGTCACAATAGCTCTGGGTTTAAAGAACTGAAATAGGGGCACCTGGGTGGCTCAGTTGGTTAAGGGTCAGACTCTTGATTTCAGCTTAGGCTTTGCTCTCAGGGTCCTGGGATCGAGCCCCACGTGGGGCTCCACACTCAGCTTGGAGTCTGCTTGAGAGTCTCTCTCTCCCTCTCTCTCTGCCCCTCAACCCCCCAGCTTGCATGCTCTCAAAGAATGAAAGAGAAAGAAAGAAAGAAAGAAAGAAAGAAAGAAGGAAAGAAAGAAAGAAAGAAAATAATTTTTTTAAAAGAACCTTTTGGTAATGGAGTGTTTTTGAGTAACTATGTCCTGGACAAGATAGAACTTTGCCTTGTGATTAATTTTGCCATATGTAAAACCTAAAAGGACTGTAAATGGACTAATCAAATTAACATTTACTCGGGGTATTTTTCCATCCATTTAAACAAGTGCACATATTTTACCTTAGAGTGTAAAAACAAAACAAAATGTTACTATCATATAAAGATATAAAGCTTCCTTTAACTTTTAGTTTTTTAAAAAATGCAGTCATGTGTCACTAAATGAGAAAATTCATAAGTGGGAATCAGTCATTTACAAGAGTTTAAATGAATTACACAAAGCTCTAAATAAAACAGATTACCTCATATTAACATGCATTCTATTTTTACATTGTTTGTCAAGAATTTAAACAAAATATCTGGATTACTGATATTTCACATGTACTGAAATGAGCCCTTAGATTTGCGATATAAAAATCTTCTATACATTAATGACAACATCAAAATTTAATAAGAAAGATTATAGCAGCAAATAAGCCAAACATATCATACATGGATATGATTTGAAAAATATTCTATAGACTTGTGATACAGTTTTAAAAAAAATGATATTTCACAGAACATTGTCTCGTGAGCCGTCCCTTGGAAATAAAAAGCTAAACAAACCAAAACAACAAATTAACAATGGTTAAATAAGTGTGGGGCATGCTGAGAAAACAAAGTTTAAAAGTTTTATCACAGTACAGCAAAAATCTTAGAACACGCTAAGGTCAGCTTTGAATGTCACGTGGACGCTATATTGAGCTGCCTTTTGTAGAGGTGTTGGGTTACGCAGGAAGTTGGTCTTTTTGAGAGGAACACATGGGCCTTCCCCAAAACAAATGTTCTGTGTCACACACTTTGGAAAATTCTGGGCTATCAACTGGCATCCATCAGATAGCAGTATTCTGTCTTTGAAATGATGACACATAATTAAATTGTTTGGAGAGCTTGACTCTGGCATAGGAACACACAGTTTTCTGTCAATGCCTCTCATTTATTTATGAAAATAACAAACATGGAAAAGGTATTTCAAGAAGTTTTGTTGCAAAAGGAAATGAAGAGACAGTTTGTTAGAGGAAGAAAACTACATCTTGAAGGAAGTTGAAATTGGAAGGATGTTGTTGTCAGTGAGCTGTGGAGTCCATAGGAAGAGGAAGACTTGCTGAGTATAAATTCCTGACGTAAGGGAGGATGGACTTCCCCATACAGGTGGGAGAAGTGAAACTGGGTAAGAAGAGAGAGTCGTGGTCTATTGTTGCCTAGAAGGAGGAGAGGGTAAGAACAGATATAAATCCGTTTGCTGCAGATGGCTTCTGGTTCCTGTAAAATGGGATCAGTTGTAAATTATGAAGTTTCACTGGTGGAACTTTGGGGAAAGGAAGAGGTGTGTGCATGTGTGTGCACGCACATGCATGTGTGTGTGTGTGTACGTGTGTTAAAGTAGTTCAGAGAAGTGTAGTTTAGTGGAAAGAACCTGGGCTTAGCCTCATGAGATCGGATTCTATTCTGATCCTTCCACTGTGGTGTTAAGTGATATTACTTACACAAATGATCTATTCTCTCTGACCTTCAGTGTCTTCAACTTAGAAGTAAGGAGATCCGCCCAAATAAGTTCTTCTTAAGATTTAATGAGCACAGGCCTCATCTGGAGGATCTTTAATATTAAATTGCTGTTCCTGATTCAGTCAATTTGGGATGGGGCCTGAGATTCTGTACTTCTAGTCAGCTCCTGGGTTATGAGATGCTGCTGGTCCATGCAACATACTTTGAATTGCAAGAGCCTAAATAATCTGATCACTCAGATTTTTCTCCACTTATATATAACTGTTACATACTGAGAGCAAGTGTATCAGCTTCTCAGACTATCATGCTTTACATGTTTTGCTGTTGTTGTTTGGAGATTTTATCAATACATTTCACACTATGATGTAATAATAAATACCCACCCACATATTCATGATAGAGTTCAAATCTGTGTGAAGTTCTGGTAATTCCTAGATGAATACTATAATCAATGTAATAACATGTGAAAACATATGTGAACTACCTATTATAAAAATATTTACAAAAAAGATAAATATTTCTTCTCCTTCTCCTTTCTTCTGTTCCCATCTCTGTCCTCTCTCTTCTCTTCTTCTCCACTCCCTCCTTTTTTTTAGATGCCTAAGATCAGAACTCAGTGGTAAGAGGATTAAGTCACAAATTGTCATAACTTATTTTTAATGTGTATGATCTGTGGGTAATCAAGAGGGGGTGTAATAAGATTACATTGGTGTGGAAGATTGTGCATTGAAATTGTTACCTTGCTTACTTCCTTGTAGGAATTGAATATAAACTTGTCCTGGAAGCAAATTATTTGGTCTGAGTATATCATTGAATATAATTTCAAATCAAGTATTTTCAGGTAAATATTAAAAATATCAATTCACCATAAACTAAATGCTGCTTATATTCCGTTCATGTGTGTCTAAAACAAGAAAAATATTTTATTTGATTCCTCATGAAAAAAAAGAATCATAGTTCCCTTATTATGAGTACTTCCATACAAATGTAGAAGTAGAGATCAGATGTCAGCTCACTGCCAGATGTATACTTAATGTCTGTCACTACATCAGTCTTGACATCTCTTATATCTATGTCTACATATTGACATTCACATTAATATTACAGCTGTGTCTGCATCTCGCAAGAGTTTCCTGAGGCCTCAAGAGTCTGAAGTCTCATGTTAACAGCAATAAGCAAAATGTACCTGGCCCCCGAATCTACCCACGCAATATGGGAAGTCAGCCTTCTACAAAAATACCTCAATTATTTCTGCAATTTTTCACGGTTTCTCAACAGCTTGTGTATAGTCTCTTCATGGTCTCCTGCTCTGGCTCTCTCCTCACTGGTTGTTCTCTGAATGGCTGGTTGACAGCAGTATCTTTCTAGTACTCTGGCCGTCAGCACTCTGCAGAGAAGGTCAATGTCTAATCCAGGGAGTAGGTTCTTTGTGCCTCCAGAGCTGCAATGCTTCGACCAAGGAAAAGAAAAATACTGTTACCTAAGGAAATAACCAATATAAGGTTGATACCAAAATTAAGTTGTCAAAGTATAGGAAATACTGACATTTTATTGGCATATAGTCACTAATTAAAAATGGTGCCCGAGTTTGTAGTACTGAGAGTCAGTTCCAAATTCAGAAATTCAAGAGAGACGAGGTAGAATGATATGAAAAAAAAGGTCATAGAATCATAAAAAAAAAAAATACTAGTTTAGTAAGTGTTGGTAAAATAAAATACATTTATTACGCTTTCCAAAAGGAAAAGATCTTTCAGAGTGTTGGGTCTTTGTGAGGCTCCTTAGGGAGAATGAAAATGTGTTTGTAAGATTTGTAGTTTGAGATTACTGGGGACTCTGAGGAGCAGGAGAGAATGTGGGCATATGGAATGGAGCAAAAGACGTTAGATGGTAAACAAGAACTTATTAAGTACCTGCTGTGATGCATTAGTTGGAAAATTAGCTCTATTGGTTATGGCATAATGCTAATGAGCCCAAGGTTGAGTGTTCCCCATTGACTTCGGGGTCAGTTAGGTGTGCTCTTCAGTGGCCTCCGATTACAAGGAAGGCTTGGCAAGCTCTTTACATGTGCTGCTCAGGCTCGGGGCACAGAGCAAGGTGGCAGCTCTATCCACCCATCATTTCTACAGGACGCACACTCTCGAACCATGTGCACTTTGGGGCCTATCACAGTAACATCCGAATATATATCTATATACATAGACATGAATAAAAACAAAACTTCTCTTAACAGTTGTTTTATTTATATTTTTCTTTGATGTTAGTATTGGAGAATGCTGTGGTGTGGTTTCAATAAAGCATTTTGGTGTGTATAAGTAGTCATACAAATGTTCATATACTTTAAGAATCTCTCTTCTGAAAATTTAGCTTGGGAAATAATTCGATAACTAAAAAAAGTTATATATATAAATTTATTGTGGAGTTGTTTATGCCAGGCAAAAATTGAATGCGAGCTAAATGAAATGTCAAATCGTAGAAGAATGGCTTTTTCAGTTTTAGAACATTACTGTATAGAATGTTATGCATGAATAAAATAAAATATAATTATGGCAATTGAAGGAGAATATAGGAAAAACTTATGAGAGAATGCTAGAAGAAAAAAGCAGCATAAAATGTTAAGTACATTATGAATACAACTTTTGAACATTTTAATATGAATACGACTATTTGAATACACACACACACACACACACACACACACGCACAGAGAAACAAAAAAAAATAGGAGAATCTAGTTAAGAAAGAAAACAGTTGAGTTCAAGTGGTGGCAGGCAGCATAATCCCATAGATTAGTGCTCGAATACATAGGTGCTGCAGTCAGTCGCTTTGAATTTTAGCTCCTCCGTTTACTAGCTATGTGACCACAGGTAATTATTTCAACATTCTGTACCTCAGTTTGCTCATCTGGAATTCTGGGATGATAAAGATTATTAATTTTAAGGAATTATTCTATTATTCTCATTCTAATAATAAAGATTATTAATTATTACCCTATGAGGTTATTCTAGCCCCATAAGAATGTTCGACTATAGAATGAGATGATTTATGCAAGAGCCCCAATCATATATGGGTACTTAATATCTATTTGGCATTACCAGAGCAATGGATAACAGTGATTATTATTTTTGCCATTCATGATTTTGTATTTTTCCAGTTTTCACTTTTTAATTTTAATAATGATAGCAGCAAATATTTAAATGCTTCCTTGTCAGGAGGGGGGCAAAAGCATGCACTTCAGAATCAGGCGGACCTGGGTTTGAAACCAGCTCTGTAAATTACCGGTTTACTAGTTAATTTTTCTGTAATTTGCTAGTTTTGGAATGGAAATAGATTTAACAAACTTTCCAACCATTCCACAAGACAGCGAGGTATAAGATAAACCTCATATGTCACAGTTGAGGAAACAGAGTCAGAGAGCCACATTGCCAACAAGAGACTGAGTCAAGATTTTAATTTCTGTTTGACTTTAAAGATTATGTTCATAACCGACACAGTATACTGTGGCTATTCCTGACTATTTATAAATAATCATCGCTGTAGCCACATCAATTTGCAGAAAAAATACTAGTAAAGGGAGGGTTGGAATTACAGCCTCCTTGAATACTGGCGTATGGGTGAGAGGCTGTTGTTGGAGGCTGAGGGGAGTGGAAATGCCTGGAGTTTTCCCAATTGCCATCCTCTGTTCATTCTCACGAGGGCCCCTGGGTCTCAGGCGGCTGTGTTACGCGCTTTCCCGGCTCTGCTCCCCCCACCCCCCAGCGTGGCAGCCGCAGGACTCAACACCTCACCCTGCTCTCTCTCTCTTATTTGCCTTCCTCTCTTCTCTCCACATGTGGCCCTCTGTAGGGTAAGGAACTCTGACGTCTCTGGAATAGCTTGCTATTGAACGACATAAATGCTCAGTGGTCCCCTCCGGAGCCCGGGACTAAGGGATTGCTCCTGCTGTTTGCAGCTTCCCAGCATAAGTCTCCGGAGGGTCTGCGAGTTAGGAAAAAGGGCTGCTTGATGATAGTCTACTAGGAACTGGTGTGATGGCCAAAAGGAGAGACAATTTCCCACCTGCCTCTTCAAGTTGACTTTGTGTAAGACGATGATAAAATAAATAGCAGCCCTTTGTAACATAGCATAAAAAGACGCATGACATTTAAATCAAAATGTTATTAATATCTTAGCTTGTTTCAATAAATGTTAAGCAGAAGTATATTTATTCAAATATTTTCTCATCTCATATATTTTGAATCCACAGTCAAATGTTTTCCTTTTATACTCACACTCCCGTACCTTTTTCCATTTGGAATCGCGTCAATCAGTTTTACAGCTGAAGGCAGTGACGTGCTGACAGAAGGTGAATGCAACACGATCTGGTTTCCGATTAAATTTGCTGTTTGCTCCTTTAAAAGTTTGGGGGAAATTATTTTCTTTTAAAACAGGGAGTGAAAGCTTCATAAAGATTAATCTCAGTTAATAATATTGTGGGAACCCAGGATGCCAGAGGTATGTAGTTCTTAGATCGTGACATCTTAGCTTAACAAGGAACCAGTTTTCTTATCTGGGGACGTGAGTCTGTCCTTGATGTTTGTGAACCTGCTTTCGGAACTTCCTTTCTTCTCATGACTTCATGAACCAGAATGTATGATTTTCCTTTTTCCCTCTCCTCCATGAGAGGTGTTTTTTCTTTTTTTTTTTTCCCTTTTCTTCCAACAATTTTCCCTTCTGTTCCTTAATTCTTTGGTTCTTGCCTCTGTTTCTAGATTATATTCCCTCCACTGTAGAGTCCATATTTTCTATCTCTGAATTCTCCCTTGAAGGACAGTGTTAAATCTCTAAATACCAGCTATATGTTACTTGAGTACCATATTGTTACCTGACATTTAACATTGTCAAAACAGAATTCATTAATTTCACTCCACAACCGCTTTCTCGATATTTTTACATCATCACAGTTCTATACATAGATGTGAAATCTACGTATCTTCCATGTTTATACTTCTTGGTTTTCTCATTCATGTCAATAAATTATTGATTCCTATTTTTTGTCTGTTTATAATGCCTTTGAAGTTTCCTTTTCCTAGAATAGTTGGATAATTATATTTAGAAACTGGACATATTAACATTCCAAACTTATGCTTAAACGATATGATAGCCAGCTTCCAAGATGGCTCCCAATACTTTCTACATCTTATGTTCATGTCCTTGTGTTATATGCTCCCACTCAGTTTGAGTGGTAAATAGAAATCAGCAGAACTGATAGCTTGTCACTCCTGAGATCCTGTTATAAAAGACACTACAGTTTCCATCTTGGCCTTGCCTTCTCTCATGCCCTTTTCTCTTGGTTCATATCTGCCATGAGATAAGTAGCCCTACAGAGAAGTCCATGTGGCAAAGAACTGAGACCACTGTCCATAAGCCAGTGAAAAACTGAGGCCTACTGCCAGCAGTCAAATGAGTGACCTTGGAACTATATCCCTCAACCTCACTGAAGTCTTTTGGTAACTATAGCCCTAGCAGATAGCTTGTTTGCAGCCTTAGGGCTGAGACTCAGTATCAGGGACATGTAGCTAAGCTTCTTCCAAATTCCTGACCTGTAGGAACTGTGTGAGATAGTAAGTGCTGGTTTAAGCTGGGTTTGGGGTTAAATTGTCATGTATTGATAAATAACTAATAAATGACTTTTAGTATAAAAAGAATATTTATATGATTACATTGTCTTGAAAAAATCAAAGAAGGGAGAGGGGTCCAGCAGAACTCTGCTGGTTTCACACAGTCCTCGGGAGAGGAGTCTGCCCCTTGTGTGGAGAGAGGGATCAGTGGCTCTGAAGACATGGACAATCTCTACCCATGAGATGCCGTCAGAAACAAAGGATTAGGGGCGCCTGGGTGGCGCAGTCGTGAAGCGTCTGCCTTCGGCTCAGGGCATGATCCTGGCATTATAGGATCGAGCCCCACATCAGGCTCCTCTGCTATGAGCCTGCTTCTTCCTCTCCCACTCCCCCTGCTTGTGTTCCCTCTCTCGCTGGCTGTCTCTGTCAACTAAATAAATAAAATCTTAAAAAAAAAAAAAAAGAGAAACAAAGGATTAAAGCGGAAGAGATGTTAAAAGTTATCTAAGTTCATCCAAAGCACCCATCTCCTGTTAGTCTTCTGAAAAGTGACTGAAAAGAAGAGATTCACCTAGGGTGTTTGAAAGTTATATGGTAGCCATGGTGAGGACTTAAAGTGGCAGCTCAAGCTCTGATGAGAATGAAGAAGAAGCCTCTAAATCACAGTTGTAACATGTTAACTGACAAGCCGGTGCACATCCAGATGATACATCTGGCGAAGCTACTAGCACACTGTGTAGAATAGCTGGTGAACAGAATGTTTTTTCTTCTAAAACAAAATATTCTTGCAGTGTTTCATGCTCAAGAAGATATTCATCAGAGTCTAGGAGTTTTGGCCAGGCTTCAGATAATGGGGAAGCATCCATCAAAGAAAGCAAGACTTCCTCAGAAACAGGCAGAGTTGCTAAGTTAGCAGCATATGCTCAGTATCATGCCACCTTGCAGAACCAAGTGAAAACTAAAGCAGCACCAGTCTCCGTGGAAGTTCTGAGGAGATGACATCGTTAGCAGTAGCCTTATGAAGCTTGTCACCGGCTTTAAACACACACCCATAGGATCTGCCAAGGGAATAGCTCAGAAAGTGTGAGAATTGATGTTCCCACGTAGACTTTGCCCTACATACCAGTTTTTTTGACTTTGTAATTAAGAAATTTGATAATTTTAATGATCTAAGAAGATATTCATCATTGGAAATGAACTGAACTTTGGACTTCTGATACAATGTAAGTGGTTCTGACTTTCATCACATTGGGTGATGTGTTGAGAACATCTTGTCTACCCTGGAACTATTGATAAAGTCTACAAATTAGAAAGCTTTTCTAGTGGAACGACTTAACGATGCCAAATGCCAAATGTTTGACTTTTCAGAGTTTCAGAAAGTGTGCAAGACTTTCAATATTTGAATGAGAATAGAAGTGGTTGACAAGGCACTTTACATCAAACATCAGTAGTAATGGTTGAAGTGTAATTGGACAAAGATGTAGACCCATGCAAAATAAAGTGAAGATAAAAGTGAAACCATATATATGGCCAATCATTTCATCATTTTGGTTGATCTTCAGGTATAGACCATTGATTTCAAGTGATCTTATGAAAAGATAGGATGGACATTTTGATACATTTATTTGCTAAGACAGAATAACTAGAACAGAGTGAAAATCATTTAAAAAAATAAATAATATTGAAAAATATAGACTCATTAAAACTTTTTACAGTATGTTTTGCAGCCATTAGAAAGGCGCAGGCTGATGGATTCTTGTAACTGGGATCAATAGTCTGATTGGTTTTGTTATATGTACCTTACCCTTCTATTTTCTCTCTTGGCTACTGTGATATTAACATATTTGAATTTATTCTACTGAGGAGTTATACAAAAATTCTTTTTGAATGTTTTGAAGACTTCAAAGAAACTGGTTCCATTATAGAACCACTAAAACTGGTTTAAAAGAGTCATAACTATCACATGGGAGAAACATTAAAAGGGATAGATTTTTATGAAGCCACAATTAGTATGTGTAGTCACAGTAACTTGAATTATTCATTTTCTCTGGAGGATACATGCTGGTGGATGGAAAGACGATTATGATCACTGGGTAAGAAGGTGAGGCCCTGACCTCTAGTTCGTAAGACAGTATCAATTAACGGGATATCAACCACTCCTTGAGAAAGGCACAAACAGATTCGTCAAAACAGAAAAGTCTCAATTGCAGCAATTCAAAGGATATAAAAAAAAGTTATATTGCATCTGACAGGAGGATTATGATTTTGATTCAAGGCATATCTGATCAGTACATTTAACAAGACCCATCAGCTGGCTCTAGAAACCTTGGGAGGGGAATTTAACATTTAATAAATTCATTCAAATGTACCAGTATATGGGAAACTATGTTAAACATAGAAGACATACAAATTCCAGATTTCTCAAGTGTGGGGAGAAACTGTTTTAGTCAACATGGCAGAAGGGTCATTGTGTAAAGGTGGACAATTTTGTCCTATATTTGAAGCTTTGGGAGAATTTTGTAGTACTTTCTGGCTGAGGATTTATGTCCATTATTAGTAAGAACTGAAATTTTAACTCTTTGGTGAAATTAAAGTTATCAATTGCCAGATTAAAGGAGATAATAGGAGAGGAGTAAAATTTTAAATGTATAAGAAATGCAGATACAAACGGGGCTTTTTGGTACAGGTTGAATATCTGGAGGTTTTAGAAGTTATGCCAGTCATATTTTCAGTGTTCTTTCTTATAGAAATATGTAACAAAATCATCCTGCTTAGTTTATTACCTAATTAGGGAAGCCGTATTTAATTCTAAGTTTAAGTTTACTGGGGCACGTTTTAAAATTTTACAGAACTATTCTTATTCTCAATTTTTTTATTTGGAATTCTATATGAAACTAGAAAAAAGCATATATACTATTGTATGTTATATATATTTATATGTTATATTTTTTAAAAATCAAATCATCAAAACTAAAATATTTTACTGGAATGGTTGACAGGATTTTATTCACAGGATCTCATTCTCCATGTTGAAGCACTGGGGAAATACAATATTGTCCTAAATTGATTTTATTTTTCTTAGTAAAACGTATTCCCCCACCTTGCAAAATAGGATTCTATTGTTGTCTGGCATTTCCCTCAGTTTCTGCAGTAATAGTTGGTATGACCACATCGTAGAATAGATGTTCTGAATTGCCCAGGAGAATCAAATTGTAAGTTGTTTGAAGGTAAATCAATTTCAGATTTCAAAACCATTCCAGCTCTACTTTCAGCATCCCAAATTTGTTTTTGTTTAAAAAAAAATCAAAAAACTAATCTGCAGGTGAAATTCTTGAATTAAAAAAAATTGGCATATATGGTTGGGAGTGTCTTTCATTACATTCACTAATAATTTTAACAATAATTACAAACAAGTGGTTTTAAACACTGTTTTCAAAAAAGTAAATAAAAAGGATATGAAGGTAAATGATGAGAGATTTACTTTCTTTCTAAAAAAAAACTTTCTACTTTGTGACTGAAGAAGAGAGTTTTACCTTTTTCCATTGAAGTCCGTAAACTGAGCTATTAGAAATTAACTGCATATGTTCTAGAAATGCTGTTGGATCTTTGGCTGGCCTCTTCAGATAGTAACATTGATCATTTCCTCTGGAATACAGGTAGATCTAATTAGAAATTAATAAAAATGATTAGCCAATGCATTTCTTCAGCCACTGAATCACTTTAAAAGTTGTCAATGGAAAGCCCCAGGAGACCATCTTAAGTAAGATTTTTGTCTGAAGTTAAAAATATATAAAAAATTAAAAACTAGCAATTTACTAATCGAAAATATTGTCTTATTTTGGGGTATAATAGCATTGATAATTTTCACAGATTTATTTCATTTTATGTGAGAGACATATACATGCAATATACTTGTTACTAGAAGTAAGATTTTTTATTCTATAATGTAAGAGTATATGGACCCGTATGTCTCTTTGTAGATGTAAATATAGACCAAATCAGCTGAAGTTATTTTTCGTCTGTCAGATGTATGTAGTTTCAGCTGGTAAATTAATGGATACCATGTCCTAAAACAGTGGTTCTCAAAGTTTGGTGTGTGTATCAAGTGCATACTTGTTACAAAGGCAGATTTATGGGCCCCACCCCAGATCTCCTGAGTTAGAAACTCACTGGATCTGGGCCTGCAATCTGGGTTTTAGCCAGCCCTCCAAATGATTCTGATCTGTGCTCAACATAGAGAAACATTGTTCTAAACCAATACGGGGAAGAGGGACCCATTACTGAAGGTGGCATTCCCACACTTTTCAAATGTTAAATGTTGAAGAATCTTTCCACAAAACTCAAATTCTTTAACATTCCCAAAGACTATAACAGCTTTTGTTTTCAGGCTCAGTGAACGAAATTCAAATCTGGAATTTCAAAACTCAGTTGCAAAAGTAGGAGGATTCTCTAAGGAATTGAAAAAACCAGAGGGCATATGCTTTGGTCTCAGTAAATTCTGGGGATTAGCTCTTTGTATTGTTCATACATGGACATGTTTTATTAGCGTCCAATTCTAAAGCAAAATGAGGCATTGGCTATTGTAGAATTTCCCACCCAGCTATGAAATATATATCAGTAATACCACTGCAAAGATTTTCCTTGTTTGATTCCTGGGAACAACAGTTAGAAGGTAAGGAATTCCTAATGTCTAAACACAGTTTGAGGTTCTGTTCATTCTGGGGCCTCTTTAACTCCAACTGATAATGAATAGAAGATAACAATGCATAGGATTTTTAGGTCCTGGCCGCGACTCCAGTTGTGTTATTTAATGGTCCAATGTCTCCTTTATGGTTCAAAATGGATTACTCAGCTTGGATCTGTCCTTATTTTTTGTTGTTACTATATTTTGTGTGTGTGTGTGTGTGTGTGTGTGTGTGTGTGTGTGTGTTTTGGAGTGGGCAGGGAAGGAGGAGTTTAAACTCATCCCATTTTTTGTGTATATGGAAAACTAAAACTGTTAGCAATTTATAATGCTATGAATATCCACTTCCATCCATATCGTATTTTGATACTATATATTTTATGATAATTCATTAATACAGAAGCTTATTTTTAAAACTTTTTAAAATATAAATTTTTCAACTGAGTTTCTTCCTTTAATTTGTATTTGAAAGTTGTCAAAGTAAATTTCATTATTTGTGTATTTCTACAGATTTAATATTTTGTTATCTGGTAAATTATATGATTCTTGAGAAAGTGATTCTCACATGAAATAGATATACATATAGATAGATATAGATATATATCACCAACTTGCTCTTCAGAAATCTGGTATAGTGATATACAATGTGTATGTATGTATATATAATATATATACAATTATATATATTATATAACATAAGATATTTAAAATATTCATATGTGATTTTACATATATGTAATTAAGTTAAAATGAAAAATGGGAATGTTTGTCACCAACTTCTTCAAAATGTAATGTGTTATCTTGTGAAAAATCTTTAAACATAAACTATTTAAAACTACATAACTGAATCTATTTTTAACTATAAACAACACTAAAGCAATTTGTTAAATAAAAATATTTAACTCCCACCTAAAATCACATACTACAGAGCAAATCATTAATTAGCTTACTTCACGATAGGGGACTGGTGGTGAGCAACTGTGCCCACTCATGAAGGCAACAAACTATAACCAAGAATGTCCTTCAGTATCACCTGAGGAGTTTAAACACACACAGGTATCTGTAGTCTACTCTAGAGCTTCCCCAAAAAGAGTTTTCAATATATAAAGCCCAGGACTTTTTTTTTTAATTCATGGTAAGAAATTTTCATTTTAAAACAAATAAGTGGGGGGCGCCTAGGTGGCCCAGTGGGTTAAGCGTCTGACTCTTGATTTTGGCTCAGGTCATGATTTCAGGGTCCTGGGATCAAACCCCACATCAGGCTCCCTGCTCGGTGAGGGGAGTCTGCTTCTACTTCTCCCTCTGCCCCAACCACTGCTTGTGCGCACGCACATGCACTCTCTCTCAAATAAATACATAAAATCTTTAAAAAAATAAAACAAATAAATGGACAATATATGATCCATTGGAAATCGGAGGAAAATTGAAGAATTTAGTATGTGCCGCCATTTTCAATGTTTTGTTTTTCTGGGTTTAACTGGGAGGACTCTCACGACTGGCATTTTGGTTTCCTCAGCTCATTCTCCAGCTGTTCAATCCATTCTGCTTTCTGATTTCCAGGTATCCCCAGAACATCGGATGGTTGTCTTTTTCCAACTTCCAGAATGTTGTCAGTTTCATTCTCTCTTGTGTTGTTTCTCTTTCATATTCTCTGTAATTTCAGTGGCCCTCTGTGTGTGAGGAGAAACAGGAACATATGTTTAGTCTACCATGTTTCATCAAAATTAGAATTAGCATGACTGATCCACACTTTCTTTTTTTTGGGGGGGGGAGTTTTTCTTCTAGTAGAAGTTTAATTATAATTTTGCCATGAACAACAAGCAAAAGAACACGAAGAATAATAAAAACATAAAAACTGTAGCCAAGTTTTCTGACAGTTCGAAGTTTTGGTTAATATGGAAAACTCTATGAGAGTCCCTTTTATCTTTTCCTCTACCTGTAGTACTTTAATTGTTGAGATTACATCTCCTAAGATACAATGTAAGCTCTCTTTTTTTGTGTGGTCTCATGAGAATCACTGCATTCAAATTGATATGAGGATATGAATGGATATTTTGAGTAGCACATTGGCCACAGAGCTAAGAAGACTAATACATAGGCTTTTGATTAGTAGGCCCCCTGGTTCTTTGAACCAGAGGGCAGATGGGAGCATGGTACTGTTTTGGTGGGGTTGGAAGAATAGGGAGGTAGGAAAAAGGATATTTTTCCTATTTTTTGGAGGAGTATTATATTTCTAGTAGCAAAATATGTTAACTCCGAACAGCCATTCAATTTAAATCTATAGTTCTTCTGTTTTCTTTTGGAGATAGATTAATTATTGCTTTAGTAGTTAACCTTTTTGTGAAGTTTTGTCCTTAATTAGGAGGAATTTGGAACTGGTTATATGAGGGAAATAGACATCATTTTTGTAAGGTTATATATTATTATATATAATCAAAGCACACAGAAACATGCTATGAGTTAATCATTGCTCAAAAATCCAACATTTACATTTATGGGGTAATTCTTTTTTGTGGGTGAGTATGGCATTTGAGATTGTACTGTCTCAAATGTTAGAGTGGCCAAAAATCTTAAACAGGATCGACGTTATAATCATTGTAGTGAAAAATAGGATCTGAATATTGTGATGCTTGTTAAGAAAGTTGCATTTTTATAGGACAAAATAGAAATAACTTTTTTATTTTTTTATTTTTTAAATTTTAAAAAAGATTTTATTTATTTATTTATTTGAGAGACAGTGAGTGAGAAAAAAGAGAGAGAGAACATGAGCAGGGGGAAGGGCTGAGGGAGAACAAGAGGGAGAAGCAGACTCCCCACTGAGCAGGGAGCCCGACGTGGGGCTTGATCCCAGGATCCTGAGATCATGACCTGAGCTGAAGGCAGACACTTAACCGACCGAGCCACCCAGGAGCCCCAGAAATGACTTTTTTTAAAGACGAGTAATCCCAAATTGGATATATACTTTAATGTTTGATCTGTCCATTGGCTAGCCCTCTCTTTTAGAGCAGGATATTGTACTTAGAAAATTGAGAGAGGTAACATGTTCTTGGGCCCTTGATGACTTTCTGGCTTTTTAAGTATTCCTCAAATAAACCACATGTGTTCCTGCTAGGGTCTTTGGGCTTACTACTTTTTCTGACTGGTATGCTATTTCTTTAGGTATCACTTCCCTCATTATCTCACTTCCTACAAATTTGTGTCGAAATGTTAATTCCTTTGGGAGGCCTTCCTGGATCATCATATACAAAATTGTATTTTCCCAAGTACTTACTCACTTTCATTGTGTTTTTCTTTATAGTACTTATCCTTGCTTAAATTATATTATGTTACTATTATTAATCTTTCCACTATGATATACCTTTCACAAGGATGATATTCCTTGTTCTAGAATACCTTTCACAAGGATGATATTCCTTGTTCTAGAATAGTGTTTTTCTTTATAGTACTTATCCTTGCTTAAATTATATTATGTTACTATTATTAATCTTTCCACTATGATATACCTTTCACAAGGATGATATTCCTTGTTCTAGAATAGTGCACGTTGTTTATGATAGAAAGCACATAGTAGGTACTCACCCAATATTTATAGCATGAATGAATGAATGAGTGAATCAATAGAATAACTGAGCCAATCAATAGAATAACTGAATGACTCTCATTTATGGTTCTTAAGTGGCCTGAGTAATTACGATACTGCCTTCCCAGAGGACAGAAAACAGGGCCTGGATACAGCACTATATAGTCAACAGGGTAGAGAACATGGGTGGATAGAGCTATGTACTCAACAGTCCAACTTACAAATAGGTTGCATTGCAAAATATTCATTTTGCTGACAGCATAATTTTTGATTCTGAAACAGTGCAACAATAGAGATTTGTTTCCTACCTGACTTATAAGAGCTTAACTCATATTGTAGCTGAATTGTAACATTAATTTCCCATTTTTTCTTACTGTTGCTATGGAGAATGTTTCATCCAGGATCTCAGACCCTCTAAAAACATATGTCCACTTCAGTGGACTGTGGCCAGGATAGTTCTAAATTATGTATTAGAGCAATCCAGAAATGTGAGGATCAAGGCCTTTCAAGTGTTCATATTTATATGCATGGGTGAAAATTACTGAAACTGGAATATGCCACTTGAAGAAATAGTTTGGCGTAATTGCAATTTTAGTCCAGTATAAAACAAAGCACTTAGAGTTTTATGAAAGAAAGCCACGGAATTTTCAGTATCCTTTCTTCCAATAGCCTAAGACATCTTGCTTCAGTGCAGACATCCTTGTTCTTTGATTCTGGATCTCCACTGCCCAGAACTCTCATCTCAGCCTCCTCCTTTCATTCTTGCAAGTGGTTGGACTTCTTCACTGATCCTGTGTCCTCAGCTTGAGGCTTATGCTCTAACAAATTTAGAGTCAGAATGACCCCTTAGTTTCCCTGCTCTGGTTGCCTGAGATACTTCCATGCTCTGATTCCTCAGAACCCAAACCCTGACAATTGCTGACATCGTGAGTATTCTGTTTCATCCCATGTGGCTGAAATTGGAACACCCAGAAGTGTAGTCAAATGCGTTGAAACTATCCCAAGCAGTCTGCATGTTTGGTTGGATATTTTTATAACATTGTCTTTATAAATACCAGCCATGCCAGTATTCATTTATTTCAACTTCTCTTTGATTCTGTGGTGGTTATTTTCTGTGTAATTTGTCTTTCAGCTCCAAAAGATAATATTCTTATTTGATACTATTTTGCTGGTTGAGGGGAGAAAATTTGTCCTTCTCTTAAGCCAGCTACTAAGGGAATTCCTTAATCCCCTTCTCTAACCAGTTCACTCCATCTGTGCTAGGAGCAGAGTTCATACTGCTGTGGATATAGCAAGAAAGGATTTTGATTATGGTGATTTAAGAAAATTCTATCCATATACAGTTTTCATAGCTTGGGAAATTATTGAATTTCTAAAGTCATATCATATTCTTTTTCTTTCTCATTATTTATTCACTGCTTCAGTTATCATACTGTCACCATAGTACTCCGTAAGAAACAACTACACAATCTCAGTAGCATATGGAGCAACAAGCATACATCACTCACATCCCCGAGGTGGTCAGGTTAGAAGACAGCTTACTTGGCTGGGCTCTTTCATAGATGACATCAATTGGTATTGGACGATCTAGGTCGACCTTGGCTGAGTTTGTTCATACATTTGTAGGTCAGCTGGCTCACTCTTGAGTCTGTGGATTGGCTCTGATCAACTTGTTTCTTTTATTTTTTGAAGATTTTTTAAAAAATTCATTTATTTGAGAGAGAGAGAGAGAGAGCATAAGAGAGCACAGAGGGAGAGAGAGCACAGAGGCAGAGGGAGAAGCAGACTCACTGCTGAGCAGAGAGCCCAACATGGGGCTGAATCCCAGGACCCTGGGATCATGACCTGGGACAAAGGCAGATGCTTAACTGACTGAGCCACCCAGGCGCCTCTCTGATCAGCTGGTTTCATCCTCCTCCTAGGAATAGCTGGTCAGCCCAGGCTTATGTTTTTGTTTGTTTGCTTATTTGTTTGTTTGTTTCTGGCAATGGCAGATAACAAAAGAAAGTATCTCCAAAGTTCAAGCTCAGTTCATGCCTCTGCTTATATTGCATATGCTAAAGTCATGCTGGCCGAAGCAAACAACATGGCCATTCAAGGGCTGAGTGAGAGGACACTACAAAGTTACCTGACAAAATCCCTGGGTACAGGAAGGGTGAAGAGTCAGGACCATTAATGCATTAAATTACCACGTTCATTGTACACATGGGAGGAAGATATCTAGGGAGAATGACATTGCAAGTCCAAATCACATAAAACATTCAGAAAAAAATACTGTAATATTAACTCTTGGAAGTCTTCTTCTAAGCCTAAGTCAAAACTGCTGGTACAGTTGGTGTAGACATAGCTGAGGGAAAACTGCCACTCTCACTGATTGCTTTCTATTAGGAAACCAAGATTACCTAAGTTTTTGTGTTAGTTCTGTTTTCAGAACAAAGTATAGATCTTCCTCGAATTATGATAGGGTTGTGTCCAATAAATTCATCATAAATTGAAAATAACCTAAGTTAAAAATGCATTTAATATACCTAACCGACCAAACACCATAGCTTAGCCTGGCCTGTCTTAAACGTACCCAGACTGTAACAGCAATCTAGCTGCTCTTAAGGGTTAACTTACTTCCAGTTAACACACTCCTTGCTTGCTGACTTAAGGCCCTTGATCTGTAACAGAACTAATTTACTTTCTTCAAGATTTGCAGACCACTGGCCTTGGGGAATAAAGAACCAGAACATTCCCAGGCCACAGAGGCCAGTAAATCTGTTTGAAGCCCTCTTAGTGTTCTGATTAGCTCAACACTCTTTTAGCAAAATGTTTCTCTTTTTTAAGATCATACAAATGACTTTACTGACCTCCTTTTGCGCATCTTTGGACCTTGCCCTCTTTTGCAGAAAGAACAGAGTACCCTTGCACAACCCCGGAGCACCAAGGAACTAGACCTTTTTACACAACCTCTGAGCACTGAGATAACATTGTAGCTGACATCATTAGGTTCATAGGAAATCAAGAAATGTCACAGACCACTGCACTCCTTTAACTGATTAAACCCCTTTAAAAGTGTCTGGGTCAGGCAGAAAAGGCCTTTGGACAAAGGTCTGCCTTCTCTCCAGATGGCCAGCCTCCTGAATAAAGCTCATATTCTTTTCCCATCAAAACTCGTCTCTTAAATATTGGCCTTTCCAGTGATGGGCAGCCAAACTTATGTTTCAGTAGCAAGAACACTTATGTTAGCCTACAATTGGGTAAAAATCATCTAACACAAAACTTATTCTATAATAAAGTGTTGAATATCTCCTGTAACATATTGAACACTGTACTGAAAGTGAGAAACAGAATGGCTCTATGAGTACAGAAAGGTTGTAAGTGTATCGGTTGCTTATCCTCCTAATATCCAGGCTAACAACTGCCCATCATCAGGAGAGAGTATCCTACTGCATATCACTTTCCCTGAAAAAAAATCAAAATTCAAAATTGTATGTACTGTTTCTAATTGAATGTATATTGCATTTGTACCATCATAAAGTCAAAAAATCAAAAGTGGAACATTCTAAGTTGGAGACCATCTGTATGTATAGTTTCTTTTGCTTTTAAAAGTATTACAAACCCAGGGACACCTGGGTGGCTCAGTTGGTTAAGCGTCTGCCTTTGGCTCAGGTCATGACCCCAGGGTTCTGGGATCGAGCCCCACATAGGGTTACTCGTTTGGCAGGCAGTCTGCTTCTCCCTCTCCCTCTGCCCCTCCCTCTATTTGTGCCCTCTCTCTCTTTCAAATAAATAAATAAAATACTTTAAAAAAATATTACGAACCTAGACTGTAATTGGGGTTGATGAGATGTTCCAAAATTAGATAGTAGTGATGGCTGTACAACTCTGTGAATATACTAAAAACCACTGAATTATATACATTATAAGGATGAATTTTATCATAAGTGAATTAATCTTAGTAAAACTTTTATTAAAAATTAAAGAATTTTTAATTTTATTGTATATGTAAATAAGAAATTATATGTATATATTTAATTTCCAACTTTTTTGTGCCTAAATTTATGAACAATGAAGGAAAATTTTTATTAATTATTTTGTTTGATGTAGAATTTTGAAATGCTTTCTTAAAACTGATTTTGACATAGTTCTCAAGTAAATGCAATATAAAACCTTAAAATAAAACTGAATCGAATAATCTAAATTAAAGTCATAGAATAATGTAAAACACTCTAAAAAAGGATCTTTTTATTATATTAAGTAGACAGGTCTAAGTTTATGATTTGTAAAGTATCAAATATACTGTTAAAATATTTATCCATTATTTAGGCTCCCCCTTGCCTGCCCCAAGTGCCATTTATGGTGAATCACTAAGAACATAATCACATCTTTATACAAAACATAATACAAGAGCTCTAGGAAGTGCATTAAGTATAAAGTACAGATACTGGAAGGAGGGTAGGAATATACTGATGAACAGGACAAGGGCTCTGCCTTCAAAATTAAAGAAAATTTTAATACTTAGATTTTAATTGAAAAGTTGTTTTCTGAATTTATTTTTGGTATTTTCCTGGATTCTTTACACAATGAACCATTTAACTAGAAAAGATGTCATTACGGTTTTTCTGACATTACAGTATAAAGTAAATATCTGCATTCTTACGCTGCGATGCTAGTATTCTACCTTAAATTCCCTCCCCAAAATTGCTGATGTGACCTTCTCATGAGAACCTTGCCATCTACACAGATAAAAGTACTTGAGCAAGCTTTCATTACTTAAAGTTATGACTCTATGCTAGGAGTCTTCCACTAGAGAGAAG
This sequence comes from Ursus arctos, assembly GCF_023065955.2. NCBI lineage: Eukaryota > Metazoa > Chordata > Mammalia > Carnivora > Ursidae > Ursus > Ursus arctos. The sequence continues at coordinate 22,333,492 of NW_026622775.1, forward strand.
TTCAGAAACTAAATATGACAAATTAAATAAGGTTCTGTGTACACAAAAATCCTTACTTTTAAAAAAGTGTTATGAGTATAAATTGGCTGATAATTTGACCTAGTATCTCTCTTCTCAGATGTTTTGGCAAAAATAAAGGCCCAAATGTGCTAGCTTGAACCCAATGCAGTTGTCATTTTGTAGTCCCCAAATGGTCAAATACTGACAGCTTTGTGTGGCTCAAACAAATGAAAATTTCAAGATACACAAAGACATATTTGTCACTTCCTCTGAAACTGTATTCTTGTCTCTGTATTAAGACGATATTAAGTAAAACCCTAAATCAGTTGGCATTAAATTGTGTCATGGTTTAATCCCTCAAAATGACTGGTTCCTGGACACAGAATCAGCATTTCTATTTCAGTATCTTTGTGATTTTATTGCTAACAATAATGTAGAGGTATTTGTGGACAATGTATTTATTGCGATCAGAACCTCTGCCATTCTAAATGGATTTACTGGATTACTATCTAATCAACCTTCAGATTCCTTTCAAAATTAATCTAAACCTGAAAAGAGGAGGGAGAAGGAAACAGAGGCCAGGATATTATATTTAATATGAAGATTTATCTCGAAAAGCATATTTTAGGGGGAATCATTAAAAAGTGCTGAGAATATCCTTGAAGTTTATCAAGTTTGGAATAGATCATCACCAGATAAGCTGGTTTGAAGCATGAAATTTCCAGTTATTAGTATAAATATCATAATTTCTTTCTGCATTGGTTTTTTAATCTATATAATATCAATCATAATATAATTTCCTCAGCTTCATTGTAGAGCTGTTGTTGAGATTAAATATGTAATATTCATAAGCACTACTTGCAAATGTAAAGTATCCAATAAATTTTAATAACTACTATTTTTTTATTAATTTAAAATTGCAACAATGCAATACCCCCCAAAAATCTCACAAAAATAATTCATGTCTCAATAGTATTTCAAAATGGTAGTTATATGACACTAAAAAAGAGCAGAGAAAATGGCTCTATTTTTAAAACATTAACATAATTAGTACATTTTACATTTATAATAATCCTACCATCTAGAAGTCCTTTCCCCCAGATTTTATATGTAAGGTTACATTTTCAAGTCTCCCTGAAAGAAAGCTCCTTCAATTGTATGTTTTCAAAGTTACGTATAATCAGAAACACCACCAGAGCCTGAAAGGCCTCTTCTCTTCAGTGAACTACGTTACTTTTGTACCACAACATGTGAATAGACCTTTGCCATTTACATTGAAAGTAAGCACGCTCATCTAGTAAGTTGTCCATTGGTAACTATAATCTGTATATTAAATATAAACCAACTTATAATATTAGGCAAGATACTTGCAGCTGAAAAAATGACTCAAATTGATGGACTATGAGAACATTTATTGTCTAATGTAACTATAACGTGCCATCAGTCGAGACTGTTTGACATATTGGTCCGACAATGTACTCAAAGACATGAGGTTCTTTTCACCTCTCTTTACCATGTTCAGTTTGATTTTATGCTCATGGCTGCAAGGAGACTGTAGTAGATTTATATGAAATGTTAAGATATGAAAATACCCAGATGAAGTAAGGAATTATCTCTTTCCATGTTCTCTAAGGAGACTTGAAACTCCTTATAGGACTTTTGCTCACAATTCATTTGCCAGCATAGGGTTATAGGGTAATAGGATTCCATGGGAATTGGATTGCCACGTCGGCTGAGATAAATCGTTTAGCGTGGGAAGGATGTCAGAGACTGTTTGACGATGACCTAATGATAGTCACGCCGAAAGGTGACCAAATGAAAAATTAAGCTGTAGGGCTACAAAGAGTTGAGTAAAATATGAAATGTAATTTTAATATACCACATGGAAGAGTCTACATGGCTTAGATACGAATAGTATTTACAGAGTTACAATAATGCAAATATTGACTATTGACTTAATCACTGAATGCTAAAAACCTGACTTATGGAATTCTATTGGAAGAAAGTATGTGTGTGTATAAATATAAGTAAGTTAATTCTTGCGTTTCTGTAATATGTGCTTGGCAGGAAGAAGGAAGGATAAAAAGCCCAATCTTTCTCTTCTGTTGTCCATTTTAGGAAGTCCGCAGATAGTTTTTATGATTGAGTAATCAAAAAGTAATAGAATACACATGTGACTTAGGAAACAGATGTAAATAGGAAACAGAGGTAAATAACAGAAGAGACAGCTAAATGTTGAATGTGGTAACTCTGGGGCTGACAGTCAGGATATGGAAGAGTAGAATAAGAAAGACTGTTGTTTTGGTACAAGATTCATTAAATTATTGAACTCTTTCAACAATAAGTAGCATAATCTTGATAAAATGAAAACTAAAGAAACAAATCAATAGGTAAATTATTCCTGAAAACAAAAGACGAGCTTATATATACTAGTCTTCAAGTAAAGAAAGCGAATGGCTATGGAAGCAGTCTTGTTTTTAATTTATCAATTCTTTTGTACTTATAAAAAAAGCATGCCACTTGCATGGATAATCTCTTCAAAAATCAGTAATATGATACATAAAGGAAAAAAAGAAATCCAAGTACTACCATGATTTATGATCACTCCCCCACCACAAACTTACATCGTTTTAATGAAATAATGCCTGGAATATAGGCACAGATTTCTGGCACAAAATAGACAATAAATACATGTGGAATACTGGAAGAAAATGATATATTATAAAGTTCTTTTTCCAACTCAATGTTATTTCATTATGAATATAAAGTTTAGAAGTAGGGAATAAATATTGAAATTAATCTTTCTTCAAAAACTTTTATTGGACAGTTGCTTATCTTGAAAGTTTTCTACTAAATAGAAACAAATGAGGCTCCATCTTCATGATTTCCTAACTGAATATTCTAAAAAATTAACATTTTCCAAGTTGATATTTTATGCAATAAAGACATTTCTTTTTTTTTTTTTTTTCTTTTTTTTTTTTTTTTTTAGTATTATTTGTATTCCACCAAGGGAATTTCTAAATAGAACATGTATCCATCCCAGGATAGCAACTACATAGTAAATAGGTCCAGATGTTTAGGATAACAACTTTCCACCTGCATGTCTTTAGGATTCCTCTGCCTTCTTCCTCTCCACCTCCCGCCAAGTTCCCTTCTGTCATATCTTATTTAATGTGGCAGATGTGGATTAACTAGAGATGTACAACAGCTTTTTAAAATCGAACAATTACAGATTTTATCAGCACGGTAATAAAAAATTATCATGTCTTTGAAACTCAAAAAACCATTGGGTACTCGAAAAGATTTAAATAAGTTTACCATTCTCACATTAAGATTCAGCGATTTTTCAAAAAATAGTTCATATGACAGCTACAAGAAACTTCGAAAGGGGGGATGGAATTTTCTTGTAAAATACACAGTGCAATCTAAACCTAATTGCTGCCTTTGAACCCAAGTAGAGTCAGGGAGATGGGCAGGTCTAGTTTCCTGAGTGACAGAGAGATAACAATCAAAGGTGAAATAGGTGCCCTATGTAAGAGAAGGAGCATGTCTTTAGGGAAACCTGTCTTGTCCGTGTAAAAGGAACTCTAGTAATATCTTGAGTGTCTCCAAGGATTGATCTACCCTTATGCAGATGCAATAACCATGGTTTTGTTTCACGAGCTCCCGTCATGCATGATGCTGACTCCTGTGCCAAACCACTGAAGGAGAGAAAAATGATTACGCTATATGTCCAATTGATTCTGCCTCTCTTGTGGAGTGTGTCAAATAAATTGCATTTTTCCTGAGCCCATTTAGATGGAGTATTATCCTGCTGTGTTCTTTTGGATCCTGTACAGATTTCTGATTGCTGAATTGTAACACTAATCATAATAATTATCTATGTAATAAGTTCACAATATGAATTGTTACAGATGGTCACATTTTCTATCACAGAGCAATCAAGCTTATTTGTACAATCTACTTGCTCCTAGATAAAACAAAAGGCAACATGTAAGTTTCTGTATGTTCATCACACATTATAAGTGGCAATTTAGGTCTAGTACATCAGAGAAAATGAGAGATGATAAGAGAGAGTGCTAAAGAACCTTTCAATAAAAGCATATTTGGATTTTGCTATTAGTTTTACAGATATTATCATTATATAGCCAATTAAATACTAAAGATTTGTTGTGTTTTTTCACAGCAAGCAATTTCTTTTTTCCTATCTAGAATCTGAAATTCATTTTGATGAAAGAGGACATGCAAATGAATTATAATTCAAATATAATAACAATATAAGTTATTGAAATAGGATGTAGAACGTATTTATGACCTTCAAAAAAATGGTCTTCTAGGATTGATTGCAACTGGAAACAATTTACCCTCTCTGTCACTTTATCAGTTGCCATGTGGTGCTTCCCTTGATGAGCCAAATCTCATCTCCATTTACAGGTAGTATCAGAGCTGAAGGGATACTTTGCAGATATTAATACTCTGTTTTTGTCTTCTTGTTGCTGTTTCTGAAACATGCTCCATTATTTCTATTAGTAAGCTAAAAAAATTCATTACAGCAAAGGAAAAATGACTTATCTGACTTTTATTTAATATTTCACGTAAATCAAAGGAGACTGTTGCTTTATGAGGGTAAATTCAAAGAACACACTTGAAACGACTACCAACCTAAATTAATTATCCTATGTTGTCTATCTTCTATCTGTTCATAACCAAATGCCCCCCCACACATATATTGATCTGTAAAAATACTTACATCCTATTACTCTGTTTTTTGAGTTCTTTCTTGGTTTTATTAATGATTTAATTTTAGCCACTCAAATATACTGGTCTATCCTGAAATAAAAACCAAAAATGATTTTTGCTTAGTAACTTCATATCATAGTCACTGTTATGAACCATTTGCACTGTATCCATAGTATTAAAGTAATTACTAGAAGTATCAGCAGCATAGCTATTTAGCAACTCTTTAATTACACATGACTTAATATGTTTTAAGCTAATGTCAGAGACCCATCTGAATAGACAAGCAATAGTTGTGTTACTTGAGAAGTGAAGGATTCAAATATTCTTCAAGAAATAAATACATGTAAACTGGAAATTTTCCTTTGGTCTTATCTGATTGTTTATCCTATTCACATTAATATCTACATGATATATATTAATAGATAGTTAGACAATAGATTAATCGATAGCTAATGCAATCTTTAACTCCTTCTCCTTTTTTTGAGCGACCATTCTGATTTGTTTGTATTTCCTGAAAACTTGATTTCCACTTTATTGTAAAGAATAGATCTTTAAATTTCCTAACTTTTGAACTTGAAAGCCAACAACAACAACAACAACAAAAGATAAGAAAAGAAAAAGAGGGCGCCTGGGTAGCGCAGTCACTAAGCGGCTGCCTTGGCCACATCCGGCTCCTCCGCTGGGAGCCTGCTTCTTCCTCTCCCACTCCCCTGCTGTGTTCCCCCTCTCGCTGGCTGTCTCTCTGTCACATAAGTAAATAAAAATCTTTAAAAAAAAAAAAAAAAAAGAAAAAGAAATATGTTCTGGGACAGCCAGAAGACATCAATTATTTCATTTAAACTCCAGGAGAAAATAACAAAGATAACGGACATCATGTTCCTTTTGATCCCTGGAAGATAGTTAACTGAATGATTTAAAAGTGTTCAAATATAGGGGCGCCTGGGTGGCTCAGTTAAGTGGTTAAGTGACTGACTCTGGATTTCGGCTCAGGTCATGAGCTCAGGTCATGAGCTCAGGGTCCTGAGATCCAGCCCCGCATTGAGCCCCGTGTGGAACTCCACGCTGAAAGTGGTGCCTGCTTAAGATTCTTTCTCTCCTTCTGCTCCTCCCTTCCTACCCCCCCAAAAAAGTTCAAATATAAAATTCACATGCAACATTATTTTCCTCAGGTATGAAGGCTGCATGTCTCCTTCCAAGACCACATTGTTACACAAATGATTTGTAGGCTCACCTACATATTCCTCTTGCTAGTTTTTAAGATTAAAAATTACAAACATCTATTTTGTGCTTAGCTAGCCATGTGTTGTGGCGAATGCCCTCTATGGGTTATTTCATTTAATTTTCACAACTTCGTAAAGAAATCACGAATATCATTCCCATTTTCAGCTCAGAAAACCGAGGTTTAGCGCCATTACTTAATTTACTCTACCTGGGTCATTCAGCTGACCTAAACATGTTTCTTTCTCATTCCAGAGTCAGAGATCTTAGATCTGAAACATAGTTATTTTCAAGAAAAATATCCAAGGGTGTATAGGTATAGACATACAGAATGGTCTGTAAATATCTTTTCCTACAAAATACTACTTCCAGGTTCTAGGGGCAAATCTTCAAGTTAAGATTATTACCAACATTAACTGCATGTTTGGCGAAGATTTAACTCATTAACGATTGAACTAGTAAAAGAATAAAGCCTTTTCAAAGAGCATTTTGAGTAACCAGGTGTTTATGGGCATTTAAAGGGTTAGAACTGGTTAAGGCCCCACAGAGCAGGAAAAACCAAAAGCTGGACGTTCTCTTTTCTAATGGACGTTATTTACATCTTTGCCAACAGTAACAAGTTAGTGTGTAACTTCCAGAGTCTAAGCCCTTAATTAACAGCGAAAGCCAAACAAAGGCACCTTCCCTAGAGGATTAAATAATCTTTGAGTGAACTCAATAAACAATGTCCCTGCAGTTTCTTGGCCTTATTTGCATATTTTCAAAGATTTTTCTTTACAAAATTATCAACCCTAATTCCTGACACCTTGCTTGTGGCTTTGATGTCATTTACACCCTGAGGCTCCTTTATCACTCTTCCTATTTCTGCCCTCCTCACTCCCTCATGTTGTATAATTTCCTTATAAAGTATGAGTGTAGGTTTTTCTTTCTCATTTCTCTTTAGCACTCTGAGGGTCCTTTTAACCCGACACCTCTCTTGTAAGAAAAGCATCTGGGAGATTTATATTCATTATTACCTCAAATAATCATCACTCTTCGTTTTTATTTCTTCTGCTTTTGAAATAAATAAATCTTATTTTCCATATGTTGGCACCTTTTCTTCTAGTCTCCCTAAATCTAAGTTTATCTTTTAATCTTTTGTATTTCTTTGTTATTGTTTCCCCTGAGAAATTTCCATGATCTGATCTTCCAATTGGTTGATATACTCCTCATCTGTATCCATATGGTCCTTAATTCCATGTATTTTAATTATATATATATATTATATATATATACACATTATTTATACACACACACATACACACACATATATATTCTGTTTATTTTGTATGTTTTCCTTTCTTTGTTTTATCTTGATAATATCTTCCCTTTTTCTTTTAGTTTATTTTTGTTTGACCAACTCTAAATTTGATAAATGTGTTTCAATATTTCTGTTTTTAACAGAAACAGTAGTTGTGTGTCTCAAGTGTCTTGCTCTTTGTACCTGTGAGTTCATTTTCCTTTAGGAATATAAACTATGTTGTCTTTCAGTGCTTAGGAAGGAAAGTCAGACTCTGTCAACTTCTATGTGCTAAAGGGATTTGGGGGTGGGGGATAGATGATTCCCAGAGTGGAAAATCCCAGGCACCAATAAACCATTAGTAATGACTGCCTCCAGTAAACAAATCTTCAGCTAAATGGCTTCCCCCTTTACCTTCCAAGGAGAATCAACATTAGGAAAGACAATTCCTACAGTAGTTTATAATCTGCCAACCCAGGGAGTCTGGAGATGGTGTGGGGAAGTGGCTGACCAAATTTATTCCCCATCTTTCTGTGTCAGCTTTTTATAAGCACAAGGGCTTCTGTACTGTTCTAATTTTATTCTTGAAGACACCTGTACCAGAATTCTGAGTAGTCACTGGTGTGGGGCAAGCACTTTGCCCCCTGACAGTTCTATGGGAGAGCCTGAAGCAAGCTTCCCATAATTTTTGCTCTCACAGGCCTCCCCTTGCTCAGTCAAAAATGCCCCCTCACACATAACAGTTCATACTTCTCTCTGCCACCACAAGATTTTCTTACATTATATTTCTAGGTCTTTGATTCATTTCTTACTTTTATTGTTCAAGTCATATAAAACATGAAATAATACATTTTTTCATGACACACAAATTTATAATAGAAGCAAGCAATGTAAAGTGAAAAATGCTCATAGTTCAAATATAAATACTTTATTGTCAAGTTTCTATGAAATGAAATAATAGTTCTATTATTGGAAATGTTCCATATTCTATATACATTTCTCTGCAGTCTTTTAAATGTGTTTCATGAAGTAAAAGGAAAACACAAATACATATCAATCTTCATTTTTTTTTAATAGTGGCTAAAACTGAATTATCATTTGGAAATGCTCTAGTTTGCAAGACAAGAAAATACAGCGAGAATCTTTAACATTTATTTAGACCTCGTTGAAAGGTGGCATGAAAATAAGGCCTTTCATCTCTTCTTGAATGACTTCTTATTTAAACTCAGCTGGGCTTCTGAGAGCAGAATGTTCTGCTTTCTTGGATCTCCAGTCAAGGGAACCTTTAATTCACTCTGTTTCATAATAAATCTGGGAAAACCAGTTATGACGAAATGCATGATGGTGTGCGTACTTGAATGGTGCATGGCTTTCATTTCTGCCCTATTGTCTATTCTCTATTCATTGATTTACTTCAGGCAAAAATATGTAAAACAATAGGTAAATGGTATGTTCACTGATTGGTTTTACATAGAATTAAGCTATTCTAAGCAATTTTAGGTTGAAATTTTTCTTTATTGTTTGTAAGGATCACAAGTGAGTTACTTGGTTACTGTAACATGGAGCTCAGAGCTTAGGTTTTTTGTATTAATTATTTTGCAAGATATTATGAGTTTAGCCGAAACATTTGTGTGTGGTTTTTTTCTTTCATGTTTATGTTTTAAATATGCACAGCATGTGGTTCTCCGAAAAACTGATAAAAATACTTGTGATTTTTCACTTGGGAAAAAGAATACTTGAAAATTAAATTTTAATTTGAAGAGAAACTCTACATCTTGGAACATGGCAGAAAGAGAAATCAGGTGACATGATTCCCTGGGAATAAGTTGATGTGTGAGATGATTACTATGGACTTAGGGAAGAATCGATTCTGGCTACCTGTGGAATCACAGTCACTGTGTATGGGGATACCACGCTCTGGAGCTACTAGTTCATTGGAAGTACCGACGTGACTCCTTGATTATTTACAATAGCGCTGGCTGTTTTTCTTATAGCAACTCTGGCAGAGGCAAAAAAGGACGGGAATGAAAGTGGTTTCATACACAGGTGCTTCAACTACCATTGTACTTTTGTATTTCAAGTTATAATACATGTCCTTAACTCAAATCCCATTTTTCACATAATGTAATAACAACACTGCTGTTACATAGTGATTGGTATTATAAAATGTGCTGTGAGATAAATGCTGTTATTATGAAAATCCTATTAGCAAGTCCCTATGTACTGTACATGCAAGGCAGATTTATTAGCTTACACTCTGTAGTCACTTTCCTGAAAACAGTTTTACCAGCTATGAAATACTATGCAATAATGCCATTAATAAATGTATCTAATTGCAGTATATAAAAATGAAATGTTGAATAGCTTGAAATGGCTTCTGTGAATAGTGAGATTATTTCAAGTAGATGCACTGAGCAAAGGATACACTGTGCTTCCCCTTTTTTATACTGCCACATGTCAAGTAATAGATCATTAAAGTGCATGGTCAGACAGTTAGGCTAATGAGAAAATGTAGGTTCTTTTACAAAAAACTGTCAGTAGATGGCAATGTGACTGTTTTATAAAGCATTTTTATTCCATATGGAACTAAAAACTTGAGATCACTCACATTTGCTACTTAAATTACTGTAATTTTTCCCCGAAAAAGGGCTCCAAGAGCCATTCTAAACTGTTCTTTAAATAATTGATAGTTACAAATGAAAAGTCAAGCCTAGAATTTCCAAAGTGATCAAAGTTGTTTTAATTTTCCATTGGTCATGGTTGAATAAAAATAATGTTATAAACTATACCATCAATAACCAGAAATTATGGAGCCTCATTTCAAACTAAAGCATTTTTAGCAAATCCATAGTATACTCTCACTTAGGCACTGTGACTAGCTATAGCCCACAGGTGGACCATTTATTATAAGACTCAGGAATAATGTCACATTGAAAATTTTTATTTTGGTTTGTTTTCGTCTTTTCTTTTACCCTTTCAACTATCTTCTGATCCAAATCAATCGTCTCTGTTGTTTTTAGTGATGTCTTATGTAAGTACTCCAATAATAACATATAACATTAAATATTCCTAAAAAGTCAAAGCTTGCTAGGGAGTCTGCATATACTTCAAGAGGCCATGGCTTCTGTATTCATCACAAGTTATAGAAACCAAAAAAGAATAATATATTCTGGAGAGAAATTCTGGGACTTGAGTTTTGGCTAATGTGGAAATTCTAAGAAAAGGAAAAATATGTTGAAATTCTTGAACAATTCTACCAGAAGAAACAAAGATATTATTCAGCACCACAGGATGATTTAATCATACTGGGCTTTAAACTTGGGATTCCATTTAGGGTGTGTGAGGGTAAAGGAAGACATAGTACCAGGAATGGAATTCTATGAATGGGCAGTGTGGTACAATGGGCCAGCACTAATCAGTTAAAACATATGACTACCTGTCATAGTCTAACCTGTGGGAGAGTCGATTAAATAATCTGGATTGCCATTTTATTGATAAAATGAATAGAAGTAAGTTGTCAATATCTAATATTTCTTCAGCTCTGATTAGTGATTGAAAGTCTAGTCTAACTTTTGCCCCATTTTGATTAGCAAGACACACACCAAATGAGATAAATCCAACCCCTAGGGATCCTATTCAGTCCGGGACCCTTGAGACCCTATTTAGAGTCCACCCCAAATGAACTTAGAACTAAACCGTTCACATCTCAGAAATTGGGATTTTTAAGGGCTGGCTTCTTTCTTTCCATAACTCCTTAGAAGAGTCTTGAATGTGGCAACTGAAAATGCATAAACCACAAAGGATCCTTGGATCTGTATTTAGACATATAATCTAAAGAATAATTTTGCCAATGTTTAAAAGTAGGGATAGCATTCCTTGTAGAAATATATAATTTACTATTAACATACATTGAAGAATTAAGGGAGATAGTAAACTTGCTTTGATTTTTTATTTTATAATTTGAAAAAAACAGTAGTTCTCTCTTACGATTTATTTTGACAACCTTAGTAGCAAGGACAAATATAAATTAACAACAGGAGGCTTAATTCTCACTGCTGAAAATGGGGAAGTGACCACCTTCCCATTCTTTTTATCAGAACATTTACCTTAGAAAACTTGTAATTGTGATACTATCTCATCTTCTTGATATGTATATAACTCTTTTTTGAAGACCTTTGGTCAGTTGGCCTAAGGTCCTTTTTTTTTTTTTTTTTAAGATTTTATTTATTTATTTGACAGAGACAGCCAGCGAAAGAGGGAACACAAGCAGGGGGAGTGGGAGAGGAAGAAGCAGGCTCCTAGGCGAGGAGCCTGATGCGGGGCTAAATCCCAGAACACTGGGATCACGCCCTGAGCCGAAGGCAGACGCTTAACTACTGCGTGACCCAGGCGTCTCCTAAGGTCCGTTTTATGACTAAGGAGTCTTTCTCAAGAATCTGCTAACCATCTTTTTGAAATGCTAACATCAAGGGAGATAGCACCCTTATCTCTCAATTTCTGTGGAAGGGTAGGAGCCTAAATTTATGGCGGTCACCTTGTTCCACAATGCAAAATTACCTCAGTCATAAAGGCAAGAAGTTTATTTTTCTTCTAGATAAAGCTAATTAGCTAACACAGATGGTCACCCCAGTTAGCAAGTAAAGTTAGGTTGAATTATGTGTGACAAATGGCATTGTCAAGTCTTTTTACTTGAGGACTAGTTATTGTTTATCTTGAACAATGTTCACATAATGGGTTGTATCTGCTTGGCTATATGAAAGAGCATGATTTCTTTTTCTCTTTGCAGTCTCTTCACTGATTGCCTGAGACGCTCATTGCATTTTGGTGTAATGCTTATTCAGTCATAAAAGTTGTTGTTGTTGTTGTTTTTCTCTACAACCTTTGTGGAGAAGATTTCTAAGTTGGGAGATTTTGTTTTTAATTATATTTCCCCAACAGTATTTAACCAGAATTCAGATCTGATTTTCTGGCTTGGATTTTCTTCCTCAACCTCACACATTGCTCTGGGCAAGAATCAGATTTTTATACTAGTTACCAATTCCTATTGATGTAGTTGCAATTTATCTTCATGATCGTTCATTCTTTATTGAAGATAATTGTGCATCTTACAGCGTGTCATTTTCAAATAAAGCAATCAAGAAATACATAAAGAAGAAAGCTATCAGAGAAAGTGTAATAGGTCTTAAAATAAGGAAGCAGACACTTTAGATGAGTTTCTATTTTTTAAAAATCTGTGGGGTTGTATATGAAATGTTTTAGTCAATAAAGATAGCTGTTTGGCAACATTTGTGGCTAAAACAGTGTTAAAAAGAAGTAAAAAATGAATAAAATGCTTTTCAGAATTCTTTCATCTCATTTGTGAAGAAAATAATATTTATCATTAAACAAGATTTATGGGTATTCCTATTAAAATAGAATCTTCTTTTCAAGGAAAACATGAGAAAGCAGAGACTTTTGGATTTCCTTTCGAAGTAGACATGTTAAAATAATCGAGACGTATATATATTATAAAATATCTTTCTTTAATCAATTGTTTTATTAGGTATTTCTCCATCTGCCATCATCACATATCCATGTGAATAAGAATACTTATTCTGTGAGGTGATACTTTGATAATTATTTTTAAATCAAATGTCTGGATGGAAGTCCTATATCGTTAATTTTGTGAGACTTTGTTAAAGACAAATTAAAATACAAAAATATACTTTTCCTTTATAAATGTTGATATTTCTACCTTTTAAAAACATAGAGTTTTCTTACTATACTAAATAGAAAAATAACTATGAACCCTCCATAATCCATTTCTAAGTTTGATCATTCTGGCTATGTATGCTATAAAATTATATACAGAGACGTAAAATACAGCCCATTGATCTGTGTTCAGTTCTATAATAGACTTTAAAAATCAATTTTAAAGCATAGATTTGATTCTTCAAGAAGAGGAAGGTGAAAGGGTAGCATATATAATCTGAGTATTCTTAATATCCGAACACTATGGTATCCAGAGCTTCTAAATGATCAGGTGTTGAAGGTTAGATTGGAAGTCATTCAAAAGACAATTTTCCTTGGACTGGCCGTAATATCATAGGCTGGCCTAAGACCTCAATGTCATAAGTTATTATCAATCTGTCTTCAGAAGAGCTGTTATTTTATAAAAATCTCTAAGGTTAAAGGAAGAAACTAAACGTCCATTAAACATCTTTTGCTTCTCTTGTTTGAGGAGTGATATACAGCAAGTTTTCTACACTTATTTCTTCTGGAAAATTCCATGATGAATCGATTGTGAAACTTATTACTTTTAGGAGATTGACATTTAAACACTGATTTGCACCAAGTGTATTTTCTGCATGCAATCAAGCTTTATTGATGCCGTTAGTGTTCTAAGTATTGTACCAGGTATATTTGAGTGCTAAATAAGACTGCTGAAAGTAAAAGCTTTTTCATTTCTCAGTATACTTACTCTGATTTACTTAGATTTTCAGATGTAGCTTTGATATAATGCTGAAGAATAAAAATCTGAAAGCTAAATGGAATCCTATTCCTACAAGAGTTGGAAGGATCCTAAGAAACTTTCAGTTGGTTTTTTCCCTTTAGTCGGAACTACATTATCTCAGATACGTGAGAATAAGTCCAAGAATACTTTCAAAAGTAACAATCTGTTTTAATCTGTAGCAACCCTTGAGTCTAAGGAAATTGTTCACATAACCAAATCTGTTACTTAAAAAAATGTTTTTTACTTATTCTCTCTTAGATGTAGTGGAGTTTACTGAAAGCGTCTTTGATAGAGTCTGTCGTTAACACAGTTAACAGTCTTCAACTTGTGATTTTTCTACTTGAATAAGTAAGTTCTTGTATTTTCTATGATTTTAGTTATTGGAAGGTAAATACCCTGAATTTATTTTTCGGTATCTTGACTTTGAAGTAATATCTTGATTTCTAATCATATTTGGGTAGCTATATTACATTTCTAGGGAATTTGTTTAAATATTTAATATTTTCTCTTTTTTTCTGACTTAAAGAGTCTTTTTCTAAAGGGAATAAAATGAATAAAATTAATACTGCCTCACTAATTTTTTCGGAAAACAAAGTAGTCCAGTGTTTACATGTTTATTTTAAAATTCTCTAAAGTAAGGTATTCTTTGGGAACAAAATATTTTTCATTTGATGGGTTAGATCTATATATTTAGGAATGAATGCTTTTAAATGCATAATTATTATGACTTCAGATATTTAGCAATTATTCTTACATTGATGCATTCCCAAAATGACGGTACGATCATTCTTTTTCTGCAACAACTTCAACTAGATTTTATGCTCTGATCTTATTTAGAACAACTTGGTTTTATAAATGCTTCAACATACTACAAATGATGAAATAATGGTTTACTTAGGATTAACCAACTTACATTCACAGCAGCCATAGCAAATAAAAAGAAAATTGGATTGATCAAACTAAAAAATTATTAGTATTTTTATGTGCTGTGAACTCTAAGAAACCATTGTGAGGATTACTTAGAGCCAATGGGGTTGGCTCTTGAGTTTGCTATAATTCCCCCAGTGTTCCACCGGGAAGAGTTTCAAGCAGTTTTAAAAAATTATTTATTTTTTATGGATCTAAAATAACAATTGGTGGTTGGTAGCAATAATCTAGGTTCCTATTAAGCCCAAAGCTTAGGAGTAATTAAACATAGTTTTAACGTTCTCCAAGATTGGGTAGGAATGTACAAATATTTGTCTTAGGATAAAATAGCTGATTAATAGTACACAAGGCAATAGCAGGTGCATGGCAAACAAGGAAATATTGGGATGGAATACTTTAAGTAAGAGAGGAAAATGCCCAAGTCTTGGAAACTATTACTTTTATGTCTGAAATGGGCATAGATTTTTAAACTATATGCATGGGTATAAATATCATAACTATTGATATTCATATATGAATCAGATATGCATTTCACACTTAATACTTGCCTTATGATTTCATCACTATTGTTGCAATTTACATTATTCATTTTAAAGGTCATTGTATGTGTATTTTACATATTTTTATAGCTTCCATGCTGCATTTTCTAACACAATTTTATAGGCAAATAGAAAACATTCTACCTTACTGGTACCCAACTGTAACAAATTTTCACTGTAAAATTAGAGGAACATTAGCTAAGATTCTCCCAGAACTAATATCTTTAATGGTATGGTTTCATTACATGTATCGTGAGTCTACAACACTACAGGTCCAAAATCCATTATCCACAATGCTAAAATCCAGAAGTAGGAATATCACAAATATTTTTTGAAACCAATTTTTTAACAGAAACTTTCCCAAACTGATGTTGTTATTTATAGTGTTTATCTCTCTATACATTTTACTGCATATACATTAAGACTTGATTACAGTGTAGAGTGCCGACCCTGCTGTGAGAATTACACAATACACAATACATGCATCAAATTAACCTTATAAAAGTTGACAAATTCTAAATTATGAAGCACACCTCACCCCAATGGTTTTAAATAAAGAATTGGGACTTGTACTATGTAAGCCAACATGAGGTTTTTAAAGCATTCTATCTGAAGTTACATTATTTCAAATTATTTGTTCGCCATCCATTTGTTATTGAAGGTCACACAGGAAAAAAAGGGTAAAGATGGAAGGTATTTAGGAAGCATGCACTTCTATCATGCACTTTCTTTTTTAGCAAAAGACACTGATGGCCAAAGAAGTAAATTACTTTGTTTAAAATAATGCACCTAGTAAGTGAATGATGGGAGGACTGAATCCAACTCTCTGTAAACAACAAAAATAAATAAATAAAAAGTGGGGGGAAAACTTGCTATGCAGCAGGAGAAGAAAAATGTGATGAGATCTTGCAATTCACTGGGGGAAATAGTGCTGGAACAATTGGATATCCATATGGAAAAATGGACTTTGACCTCCACCTCACATCATACACAAAAATCAATGCAAGATGTATGAAAAAAGTAAATCAATAAAACTTTAAGAGGAAAACGTAGGAGATTGTCTTTCTTACCTTGCTGTAGACACAGATTTCTGAAGTTGGGTACAATAAGAACTAACCATAAAAGGAAAACAAAGGATAATTGGAACTTCAAAGACAAACTTCTTTTTATCAAATGACACAGTGAAGAGAGGGAATTGCAAAATGCACAATAGAAAAAAAGAGCTATCCACAAATTTCTGACAAATATATCAAGGCTATATAAAGAACTACCACAAATCAGTAAGTAAACTAACCTATTAAAATGTGCATACACACATGCACACGCACACAGTGGAAATCGCTTCATTTGAGAGGGTATCCAAAAAACAAACAAATAAACAAACCAAAAAAACCAATAAGCAAATCAGGAGGGGCCCAACAATATTAATCATCAGGACATGCAAATTAATTCACAATGAGATAGCACTGTACCCACCCAAACTCTGAAAACTGTAAAGACAGATAATACCAAGTTTTGCCAAGCTTGTGGAGAAACTGGAACATTCTTTCACTCTAGAGGGAGTGTAAATAGCTACAATCACTTTGGAACACTGTTTGGCAGTATTTGCTAACCCTAAATATAAATGGATTAATGTTACAGATGTTACAGCAAGTGAGGAAAAAAAGCCTCCCCCACAAAAGGAAACTTACTGTATGATTTCGGCTTTATGAAGTTCAGTACTGGACAGAACTAATTGTGATAAAAATTAGAATAGTGGTTGCTCTGGAGGACACGTAGACTGGAAAGAGACCCAAGGGAACCATATAAGGGTAAGGGAAATAGTCCATAGCTTGCTCTGGGTGGTGGTACAGTAAGTACATGAACATATTCTTCCTCAAGCTGCACACTTAAAATCAGTCACTGAAAACACTGTGTTTATGATATACCTAAATCAAAAGATGAAAAAGATTCAGGGAAACCTTGGGTAAGTTCCTTTCAATTTCAAGCGCTGGAACGTAATTTCACAGAGGAAATAGTACTTGAACTAAGCATTCATTGAACAAATAATTATTATGTTTTCCCTATTTGCTAGCCATTTATTAGTTACTAGGAACACCTAGAAAGTAACACAGTTACCCTCAAGTTGCTTAGTCTGGTGACCACGAACAGCCAATAGAATGATTGTATGTTAGAAGGAAGATGATTCCAAACTGGAAAAATGGCTGTAATAGCGAAGTGTAGAAGTGCATGGATTATTTAAGAAATGAAAATAGTTCAACTGATGGTGTGCAGTTGGCACTGAATAGTACGATAATTCCAAATCCAACTTTCTCTACCTTGCATAGAAATATTTTCATTGTCTTTCTGTCTTTTGCTTTCTATCTTTGTTTCCTCTTTTTCTTTCCTCCCCCTTCCTCATTTTC
Source organism: Ursus arctos (assembly GCF_023065955.2). Lineage (NCBI taxonomy): Eukaryota > Metazoa > Chordata > Mammalia > Carnivora > Ursidae > Ursus > Ursus arctos. The sequence continues at coordinate 22,351,093 of NW_026622775.1, forward strand.
ATTCTTTCAGTTACTCTTTTTTTTTCTTCTTTCAATAAACTTGCATTGACCCCCAACTCACATAATTTATATATCCTACTGGGTTCATTATATTAGTATTATAATCATATATCACCTATGTAGATACAGCTGTATGTACCTGTATCACCAGAAAGAGAGAGATTTATAGGATCCTAAATTCCTAAATAACCAACTAACCACAAACTGCTATACTGGGTTTCAAAGAAGGAAATGCAAAAGGGTATTTTGAACAACTATTTCAAATTAAATGAATTCTTTTTACCCTGATCTCCAATGTAAAACTCTCATACCTATTGAATCCATCTAGAATGGACAGTATGTGAACTATGAGATCCTTTTAAACACTCTAGCTTGTTCTATTAGGCTCTTTCCCCCAAGCCCACACATTAATTCTGATCTCAGGGGGAAAAGATGTGTTTTCCACTGAGGTTTAGAACAAAGCTGGTGCATTCATTCAACCCCAGGCCTTCCCAGAGCAGGAAAAGCTTTAGAACCACAAATAGCATGGCCTAGAGGTTGCCATCATAACTTCTAAGATGGAGAGATTTGGAATCTAAGGCCAATTCTGCTACCTGTCTGACCTTGACCAAGTTGTTTAATGCCTGATCTTCAATTTCTCCTCTTGTAGATCATAAATAATACTTAGAGCTTACTGTACAGTAATCGTTGCTTAAAGCATCCTTATAGGTATTGACTCATTTAATGTGTAAAGCAATGGAATGAAAATGACATTATTATTGTCCTTATTTTACAGATAAGGAAACTAAAGAAACAGCGGCTTAAGTAACTTGCCTGAAATCACATTAGCTTGTGACTTCAAGGCTGTTTTCGAAACCATGCCAACTCTGGGACTTCTCACCTCAATCAAGATTGACTTTGTGGTCCCAGTCAATCAAATATTTTCTGTTTCTCTTTTCCTCGGTCTTCATTCTTTATCTTATATAAAATCTTCCTGCTTTCCAGCCATTTTGCAATTGTCCATATAGAGACTTTTTTTTAATTTTTGATTTTGGTTTTTTAAAGATTTTATTTACTTATTTGTCACAAGGAGAGAGAGAGAGAGAACGAGAAAAAGCAGGGAGAGCAGCAGGCAGAGGGAGAAGCAGACTCCCCACTGAGCACAGAGCCCACTGTGGAACTCGATCTCAGGACCGCTGGGATCATGACCTTAGCCGAAGGCAGACGCTTCACTGACTGACCCACCCAGGCACCCCCATATGGAAACTTTCTACTGCATAAAGTATTACATGGAATTTGTTGGTATCACCTGAATTGTCTACTTTGATCATTTTTTTTAAATACTAGTAATCAAGTTAAATAAAAATAAATTAATTTAGTTTAACACGCACCTGCTCTGTATTGTGGGAGTTACCTAGAACGTATAAATGATTTCACTAAGTATTATATGTCTCGCTAAATTTGAGAGAAAGCAAGTCTAAGCCTGAATAAAATAAAATATTTTTTTCTTAACTCTAGAAACTGACAGTGTCAATCAAAATAAAGTTAAGATGGGAGAGCAAATCAGAAACATCTGTGGGAGAAAATAAATTTCTTGGTAGGTTACTCAATTGGTTTGGAATAGGGTCAGGCAAACTATCTACCTGTAATATGTGGATTTTAGTTTTGAGGTTTCAGATTCGTTCAAAACCATAGGAATTTGTGAGTAACACGGAGAGAGGGAAAATACATATTTCTCTCTATAGTTATGCCTTTATGAAACAACCTTAAGAAAAATACATTATTAGACTTCTCAAACCAACTTAAGGAGTTTAATTCATTATACTTCCTCAGCTATCCAATAAGTTGTTATAAATCTAGTATGAAATCAAAGAAAAATAATAACATCTTCCTTCTTAATCATTTTTTAAAAAGATTTATTTATTTATTTTGGAGGAAGAGAGAGAGAGAGAGAGCATGAGCATGAAAGTGGGGATGGGGGGGGGAAGTCAGAGGCAGAGGGAGAGAGAGAATCTCAAGCAGACTCCCTGCTGAGCAAAGAGCCTTAGGTGAGGTTCAATCTTCTGACCCTCAGATCACCACATGAGTCAAAATCTAGAGTCAGATGCTTAACCAACTGCACCACCCACGCACTCCCCCTTAGTAATGGTACCGCACCTATCTAGACAAATGGACCAGAAATATGGAACCATTTTCCATTTCTCAAATCATGAGTATCTTGCAAAATGCACACTTTGAAATAGGTTCTCACTGAATGACTATTAAATGAACAAACAAATGACTAGAAGGCCACTCAAATTTATAATTGAACTAAAGATAGAGAAGTAGAGTCTGTCATTTTTTACAATTGCCCTAAGAGTTTGGGACTAAATAGATCCACAAGAAAATACTATCTTTCTCACTCAAGTAATTTAATCAGACAGTGTTTTATAAACAAATAGATACAATGTCTATAGTACTTCTAGTCCCCTTCCTTCTCCTTCCTTTTTAAAAATGCCTCACTCAGCCAAGTACTGTGACACCAAGATGAATTTAATGACATTTTTGTGATATATTTGCAATAAAAATACTTTTTTTTAATGAAGAAATATTATGTAAGAGTAACTTTGGGGAGAAGGCACGGACATTCCAAACATGCCAAAATGAAATGAATATGGCATAAGGCAGTCAGGTATTTGTTAACATGCATAGGATAAGAAAGTACTTTTCTATTTTGTATTTCTTTCTACTTTGTGCTAGAACTAAACTTATTGAATTATATAATTATTCAGATAACTCTTTGGAAAGCAATATCTTAGATATCTAAACAAAATTTGGTCTGCTACAATCTACTCTTATTTTTTGTTGTTTAATTAGAAGGTACTTGTGACACATCTAATCCAAAGCTCTCATTAAATACCAGCAGTGAAAGCCTTAATGTCAATCATACAGAAACCACGTGGATATGACAAATTCTTTATAATTATCGTAAAAATATATTAAAAGCACAATTTCGTGGCCAAAAAATTTAAATAAGAAGAACCAATTTATATTTATGTAAACAAATATCTAGGAACTTCATTAAAAATTAAATATCACCAAAATCATTCTTGTTAATAAAGTTACTTCTCTTGCACATGAACTAAATAATTATGTATTCTTTTTATCTACTAAATGCTTATTATTGTTCATAGATATGAATTACTTAATTCCTGTCATTTTAAACTCTTAATTAAGTGTTAGGATATTTTCTTTTCTTCAAATTTAATATAAAGTGATAAAAATTAAGATATATTCAAAGCAAAAGATGACTAGCTATAATATTAAAATTTTAGTGGCACCTGGGTGGCTCAGCCGGTTAAGCATCTGACTCTTGATCTCAGCTCAGGTCTTGATCTCAGGGTCATGAGTTCAGGTCCTGTGTTGGACTACACACTGGATGTGGAGCCTACTTAAAAAAATAACAAATCAGTGAATATTCTTGGATTTCATGTGAAAAATATCATGGAATGAAATAATTTATATCAAAACAGCAACACCTTTCCCCACCATTTATTTTATCAGTTACATTTGTGGCCCAGTTATCCAATCTTGAGTCACTTTCCTAATTCACTTATGTGATTTAAGGGATTAAAGTCTTTTCTAGTGGCTATTTTGATACCTGTCATTTCATGAATTTTGAGGTAATCTATTTGCATGAAAAGAAAGTTGATGAGTCAATGGTATGAATCATTATATTAAAGCCCTAATTAAAAACCGTTAACTTACATTCTTTAAAAAAATTTTCAGAATCCCTAATATAGTTCAGACTTAAAACAAAAGATTTTCTATAGATGGAGCTCTTTTGTACCCAGAGTTGCCAGCGATAGGCCTGATGATATTAACTTTCTATTCTCTATAGTACCACATTATTTTTTTAAGTAGAAAAGCAAATGAAAGCTATTATTCTTAATGATTTAGATAGGCTCAGTTTGGAAGCAATCCTTTGGATTCAAATAGATGCTTTGAGAAGTTATTTTACCTCTCAGATTTTAACACTATATTAAAATATGTGATGTATCTCCCTGTTCTGTGCCTTCCCCCAATTTGGCTTGCAAACCATAGAGACAATGGAGTAAAATTTTGATAAATAGAGATCAGCATTAAATTCTGGTTCATTTCCCAAAAAAGGCATATGTGGGTTTTGGTTTAGGATTTAGGTTAATTTTAAACAGTGAATAACATCAAACATTGAACTGTGATTTGGCTCTATCCACATCAGTGCCAACTCATACTTACAAAACACTTCAAAGTATATATGCTGTTTTTAAGAAACCGCATTTGTTGTAGTCTAGTAATACGGAAATGCCACACCATTTTCCAAGCTCAGAGTTCAGAGTTCATAGCATTACTTTTTCAAAATCATTACCTAACATGATCATCTATTTAATATATCACGTTCGAGTAAGTCAAAAAACATGAAATAAAAATCAAGCCGAACAAAAAAAGTGTTATTGTGTTTCCTATAGAAATATGAGTGACTATGGAATCAGCACTGTGTAATTCATGTTGCTATTTGTTTTCTCGAAATATTGACCTCTGTAGCCAAAGTCCTACTTCACTGGAGAAACAAATTTCAGGTAGCTCCCATTTCTCCAGGACATAGCTCCATGGTATGTTTTCCCTGTATTGTTTATGCTAAAACTAAGGCTTTTGTGATGATTTTTCCATTGGCATATATATTGGTTTCCTGATCTTTCACAAAATTAGTACCAAAGATTGGTGAAAATTGGTGCTGCCAGCTTGTCAAGAAGTATTGTTGATTGCTTTATTGAACTCAATCATTCACCTTTTATTTATTTACAAGTGGTAGGGATTGATTTTGAGGTATATGCCGGTTAGTTTTACTTGATCTTTGGTATAGCCTAAAAGAGACCACTCACCTGAAAACATATATTATTGCTTTTAAGGGGGATTGTGTAAGAGAGTAGGGATGGAATCAAGCAAATCACTAGTTATTAAAGTTATCACTAGGGGAAAACAAAACAAAACAAAACCCCAGATGCCACCCCTACTGTTCTGGATTATTACCAGGTACTAACATGTTGTATCAGTAAAGTTCCCGGTAGGGAATGGACTACATTGTCAAATTGGGAATTTAAAGACAGTCTAGTATTCATAAAGATGTAGCAAGGTTTATTCAATACCAAAATTGAAGGGGATTGTATAGTAACGTGGGGCACTGTTAATACCCCTAAACCTGAAAAATAAGGGCAAGATGAAGTTAAAGGAATCAGAAGAGATGGTACCTTGACAAGTTCTGTGATCATCAGTTAAGGCACGTAGTGGGGCAATGAACCTTCCATACAGAGCTGCGGGAATGGGTACCATGATCTTCCTCTCTCCAAACTCCCGCTATTGCCCCTCTTGGCTGGACCCAACTGGTAGCTAGACAGCTAGAAAGTTTCTTATAGTACCTCCATTGGGCACAGATGGGGTTTGGAAAGTTGGGAAAGCAGAGGAGCATAGGAACAATAATGTCCAAAATACTCAGCATACTATGATTTATAGTGGTGGAACAATTGGATAGCTAAATAATTTTGCAGTAGTTAAAATTGTTTCTATTTTTTTAACTGACTGCCACAGCCTCCAATGCAAAGATATATAGATACAGATATAGATATAAAGATATATAGACTATATTATATTAATCCCTTAAACCTCCTGTCAGGTAGAAATCAGGTAATGCTGCCCTCCTTTTACAAATTATTAAATAGCCTACAGCAGACATGTAGCCAGGAAGTGGTAGAACAGGGATTCAAACTCACCTTCTACTTTTCAAGCCCAGTGTTATATCCATTAATTTCTATTTATTAAAAAATATTTGGGAGTGTTTATTTTCTTCCCCTAAAAAAGTGATGATTAAACATTCTTGGCAACCTTAAGCACTTGCCCTCAGTCAATCAGTTGAGTACATGAAGTCAAGTGACCATTTTGGTTGAACTATTTGACACATCATTTACTATTAATCAATTAAGCTGATGGTTTATAGACGCAGTTTGATGAGTGTTAAACTAAAAGACAAAAGCAGTCTTGACTCCAAAGGAGTCTCCTTCATATTCTTGTAAAATACTAAGGAATTTATCTCTGAAATATAGTTTAATATAATCATTATATATAATTGATATATTCTATATCTTAATATAACCATTATATAATCAATATAGTTCATATAATCAATAATAATTATAAATGTAATTATTATTACATGTTCAGGGGAAAGTAATTTAATTTTATGTTTTGTTCAAGCTTTATCTTCTTTTTTAAAAAGATTCATTTATTGGGGCGCCTGGGTGGCTCAGTCATTAAGTGTCTGCCTTTGGCTCAGGGTCCTGGGATCCTGGGATCGAGCCCCACGTCCCTTCTTCCTCTCCCACTCTCCCTGCTTGTGTTTCCTTTCTCGCTGTCTCTCTCTGTCAAATAAATAAATAAAATCTTAAAAAAAATAATTTATTTATCCTAGAGAGAAAGAGAGGGAGAGCATGAATGGAAGAGGCAGAGAAAGAGGGAGAGTGAATCTGAAGTGGACTCTACACTGAGCACAAGCCCAACGCAGGCCTCGATCTCACAACCCTGAGATCATAATCTGGGCTGAAACCAAGAGTCCAAGGCTTAACCGACTGGGCCACCCGGGCACCCCTCAAACTTTGTCTTCTTAATACCTAAGTGATCTAGTATGAAGTAAGGTAGAATCCTTCATTAGGTTGTGTTCAAAATTTAATGACAATTAGTTTATCATTTTAAGCTGTCCTTTGTTAAAGCTATTCATTTACAGTCATCACTGTTAGTGTTCTGACCATGCAGTTCCAAGCCACAATCACTCAGTGTGACGTGGTGGTCAGACCACTGGTTTCTAGGTAAAAGCTGGATCTGGTCTCAGCTCTGGCACTAGCCAAGTTATGAGAGAGTGTTAGCTTCTCAATCAATAAGAGGTGCTTCCTGAAAAATCTGGCATGGAGTTTTATCATCTAAAAATTATCTTCTACCCCAACTCTTCTTCCATGCTAGAATTGTTTACTTGAGTAAAAACTATTGAATTCACACCAACGTGACAAGTGCTTTGTGCAAGTTGTTTAAAAACAAGTAAAACAAAAATTAGTCTTAATCCCTGCCATGAGAATTTGGGTCCAGTAGTAATTAGCTCTTTTGTTCTATCTTAATTAAAATGTACACTTTCTTCGGTAGCAGTACAATAAAGAACTGCTAATTTAGACTTTTTTTCCCATTTCCTACATTAACTTCAACATATTTACATGGAAGAAAAACTACAGTGATAAAATAAAGACCAAATATTTCAATTTGGTTTGAGTAAATATACGCAACTCTATATATCTTGGTAATTTAAAATAAATGTATTATTTTGGGTTTCATATAACCAAAAAAGCAGAGTAGTGTTGCAACTTCATGCAAATACTTTTATTGTGTTAGTTTTAGTAATGCATAGAAATAACATTAATAATTTAAAAATATATTATATTGCTTATGAAACTGCTTAAGCACTTTTATATTGAGTTGGATTTCTTGTAAAGCACTGACCAAGAAATCATCCTTTAAATACTTCTTTAAAAAAATAGCTTAGCAGTGAATACATTTAGTGTTAAAGATATTTTGCAAAAATATTTACTGATTTTTAATATGTAAAATGTAGTTGCATGTAAACAGCAAGAGTATTGAATTTAGTTTGCAGGCTTATTTTTAATTATTTCTAGTTGGGTCACTCCTTAAAGAGTAATTATTCCTGTAGATATTATAGAGATTGGGAAGCATTTGAAGTCAGAAAGGAAAAGCGAATCAAGCTTCATTTCTCTTCAGCCTCTGGAACATCCTCGCTGAGGAAGAATGTAGCTATCTGAGCTATCCACACTGATCATTTCTCGTGTGGTTAAAAATCTCATCCTAAATCTTGAATTATGTTTTCAAAACCATGGCTAAGAAATGCAGACCTTAGATGTCCCAAATGCATGGCTTAAGCCTCTCCTGCGTTTCTTCTCTATCTCCATTAAATTGCTGTCCTTCTTGCACATGCTTCAAGTCAGGCTTTCTCTCATGGTATTCCTTCTGGTTAGAGCACTTTCACCCCCCTAAATCAACCTTAAAACATAGTTAAATATGCTTTTATTTCTAATGTTTTCCTGTAATCTTGTACCTTCTATTTTCCAATTTACCCTCAAACTCAGGAAATAATTATTAGATAATTGTCACATTTGTCTTACAGTCATCCTTAAAGTAAATTCCATGAAGGCTTGGATTTTGTCTAATTTGGAAGTATTTAGAATACTGCTTGATACTGATTGATTTTTTTTTTTTTTTAAGTAGATACGTGCCTCTTTTCCTTGTGGCTATGTTCTGTTCTCTGTGGAGAGATTTTCTTTTACACACTGTAGAGTTATTAAGCTTGGGGGCTTTAGAGAAATACTAGGTGGTTTAACTCTCGAAGTTGACCAGAAATAAATTTTCCTGAGGGTGTTTAAGGTTATGAAATATGTGAACTAGCTGTAAACCTGTATCATGCTTCAAGGAAAAAAAGAAAGAAAAAAAAAGCACACTCATGATTGTTATGGGTCCAGAAACACTGCAAATTACATTCTAGTTCTGAGGAGACAATTGTCTTATTTTTAATTATCTTTTTGAAATTCACCAAACTGAAAATGCACGCTTAATATGCTCACATAATACTTTGAATTTACAGATGAAATACTTGGTATAGCATTTATTCTTTTTTTTTTCTCATAGATTTCACACCCTTGCAAAAAACCTAGGGACAAGTGCTAAGTCATTTGATTTATTTAACTCTGAGTTTCTTTGCTTTAGGATTATAAATCAGACTCTTATTGTCACTTTAATGCAGAAAGGGTTCTTTTGTGTTCATAATATAGATCAAGATGTGATTTAAGTCGAATCTTGTCAAGGTAACTCCTTTTTAAACTATGAGAAGAGACTTGGCTGTAGCCCAAAACTAATGGGAGTCATATTTTATAATAAAAAGCAATATGTTAGTAATGGAGGCTTTGCGGCTTCTTGCAATCTCCACAAGCACAACTTCTTGTCAGTTTTCACAGCTAATGCATTTTTTGTCAAGTCATAAGCACTTTAAAAAAGCCTCTACTTAATATTGTGGAAGACAGAAATTCTAATTTCCAAAGGAAGCAGTGAAAATAGAGATCTTAGCCTGGAGGAATAAGCTGTAAGATGCCTGACTATCAAAGGAATCCCATTTGGAAAAGAGAGACCATCAGAAAGTAGAGTAGTGTGAATATAAAATTGAACAAACTTTCAAATTGAACATAAAGGGGTGTCATATTGCCAGTACTTTCCCTCTTCCCCACACTTATAAAGGGATCCTTCAACTGATCAAATGTAAAAAGATGACAAGAAGTAATTTATATTGTTCACATCTACTATGTAATGATTCCTGTGAGGAATGAAAGCTAATTTCACTCGTGTTTGCATACACTGTAGACACTTGTCACACATTGCTTATAGCTCTTACAAGGCTACTTGTCTGTATTGTAGCAATAGACACTGACGTGAAACTATAGCAAAAGTTCCAGAAATACTAGTTGCTTAAACTTTCAACTTCTGTGACTGCCAACGTGAGAAAGCCAAAGATACATTGCATATTATAAAAGACCAGTGTGAGCAATTAAGTCAAATGGGGAGAATTCATTTTAAAAATACTGATTACATTAAGTCATCTTCCTAGAGAAGCAAGTCAGTTTTATTTATTAAGTTCATAAATTTTATGAAAAAGAAAAGCTAATTCAATTTACAACTTTATTCTTCTATTTTTACATGGCAAATGAGATTTCCAAAGCTCTCATTTGCCTATTAACTTACAGGGTTTTCAAAGACTTGCAACATTTCAAGGACATTCATGTAGCTTTTTAATATTTAGTTTTGAATTATGCAAATCCACTATGTTCACATTGTTATAACTGTCTTCATGTTTTCCTCCTTCGTGGGGGTGTCACAGATGGAGGTGAATAGTAGGCTTTGATGTCAGTGTGGCTTTCTTCAAGAAATATCATCAGCAGTTTAGTAGATGTAACCTTTTGCCTTTGCTCTTATGTGCTCTGGAATAAATTTACTATTTCACAGATGTCTTTCTTTCTATTTCTCCTTGAATTGTGTGATAATAGTGTTCTTTATTTATATGACTGAATCCCAAACAGCAATTAAGCTGCTTTGGACATTGTAACAAAATCTATCACTTATCTCATTTCATTTTATACTTCACAGTTTGGTTTATGGGGAGATTGAAATATTCTAAATCTTTTTTCCAGAGGAAAATCCTGAGGTTCACAAAACTTAAGTAAATTGTAAAATGAGGGTGTAAATATAGATCTTATAACTCTAGTGGGCTTCTCCCCCCCCACACAAAGTTCCCTCAAATTATTTTGAAGACAAAGTCACCAACTCTTCTTAGGATCACGAAATTAATATCTAGAGTATCTCCAAGTATTAATAAGGGTAGCAAAGATGAGTCTTAGAGAGAGAAATTTAATTCCTACACAAATGTACACATATGCCTTATTATTTTATAAGAACTATAATTCCCCAAAAAACATTTCAGTAGAATCTGAAACTTTAATTTTTCATCTTACCTTTTCTTGAGTGCATCTAGAGAGTCATATATAAAAGAAAAATAATTTTATTTTTATTTTGTTACGATTTCATTTATTTATTTGAGAGACAGAGAGAGAGAGCGCACACATGTGCACAGCCAGGGGGAGGGGCAAAGGGAGAGGGATAAGCAGACTCCCTGCTGAGCAGGAAGCCTGATGTGAGGCTTGATCCTGGGAACTGAGATCATGACCTGAGCTGAAATTAGATGCTTAAGGGACTGAGCCAACCAGGAGCCCCAAGAAAAATAATTTTAGACAAAGAATCTTTTACTTATAATCTAGTAAGAGATGTAGTTTCATTCCATAATGATCTGTTACTAGGACACATTATATCACTTTCATAGTTCTAGATTATTCATTGTCATATATAGGTCATTTCTATTGGAATTAATTTGCTTAGATTCCCTAGTAATTTAATATTATTTAATTGTTATCTCTTATAATTCTTTAGACTGTTGTAAATTAACTGTTTTGTTCCAGAAATCAATATCTATTATTTTTTAAAGTGTTGAAAAATTTTAAAGATTTATTTATTTATTTTAGAGAGAGAGAGCAAGGGGGAGGACTGGGGGAGAGGAGAGGAAGAGACTCTCAGACTCCCGGTGAGTGTGGAGCCCAACATGGGGCTCAATTTCATGATCCTGTGATCATCTCCTGAGCTGAAATCAAGAGTTGGACACTTAACTGACTGAGCCACCCAGGCGCCCCAACACCAACTAATAAAAATCATTACTTCTTCAGAAAAAAAAGTTTGTTCTTTTTGAACTACGTATATACTAAAAATGGAGAATTGTGTGTATTACTCCATTTAGGTCATTTATTAAAGTGAAAGAATATCCTTCACTTCATTCTATATCTTGATTTAACCTGTCTTAGTATGTATTTGTTGTCCATTGATATTCTTTTCAAGTAATCTCCTCCACTCCCAAGGCATTCAACTACCAGAGATAGGCTGAGGAGGCTTGAATTCCCATCTCCCATCTAGAACCTTCATTGAGCTACAAATTATACATCCAATGTCTCATTAGATCCCTCTATTGGGACATCTTAAAGACAAATTAAACTGGTAGACTCACGACCCTTCCCTACACTCTTGAACAAACCCCTCCTCCAGTGTTTTCAATCTCATTCAATGCCAACACCATATACCCGGTTGCTGAAGCCAATAACTTTGGAATCATCCTGGACTCCCCTCTCTTCCTCACTCCTCCTTCAGTCTATCACCAAATTTATTGATCCAAACACTTCCCCTTCTGTCACTTTCTCTTTACACTTGTCATTGCTATAGACAGAGAACCACTGCCCTTTAATGTCTAAACCAGTGATATAGCCTCTTGGCCATTTTTCCTAATTGCTATTGACATTTACAAAAAATTCTAAATGCTTAATATGGGTAGCAAGTCTATGCAAAACATCTCTACCCACCTCTGGAAGTTCATTTCTTATTCCTTTTCAATACCCACGTCTGTCTATGCTTCAGACAAACGGGACTTACTCAATTGGTTCTACACACACTTTCTCTTTTCACATGCAGGCATTAGAACAGGAAATTGCTTCTTCCTGGAGCTTCTCTTTTCACCACTACATATACATAAATTTATGTCACCCTTTATGTATTAACTAAGATGCCACTTCCTTTACTAATCTTCCTAGAGCAGATTGGGTACCTCAGTAAACGATCTCTCTGAATCTCCTTTCATGACAGTCATCAAAATTGTAATTATGTGTTTGTTGCCTGTCTTTCACCCTAGAATTTAAATTCTGTTAGGGCACAGATCATTTTAATTCCTCTGCTGAATTCTTTGTATCTATCATAGGACCCTGACAAAGAATGAATGCAATAAGCATATGAGTATTTATTGAATAAATTAATATCATTTTGGTTCTTGATTATTTGTCCACAAGACCATCCATTTCTGGAGGTATCATGCCATCTACTCTGTGGATGAATATATATTTACACATTGATATCCAAGTCCTAGTTTGTGATATAAGATGCAGTGAAGGTTAAAAACTGTCCTTTACCTTGGGGCAATTAGTAGCCTTCTATTGATCCTGCCATTCAGCCAGTGCTATATATAACTTTGAAGAATTGGAACTTTTCTCAAAAAAGTAAATTTTACTTACTTACTGGTTGATTTTGGTCTTTAAAATTCAATTGCCAAATATTATTAAAATTCATGAAAATGAATTAGACAGGATTTATAAATCTAAACCCTAGAGATTTCAGAAACCAAATCACAAATTTTAAATCTCATTAATTGAAGTCACACCTAAATAGCTCACACTGATTCCTCTTATTTTTTTAAAAAGATTTTATTTTTCTATTTGAAAGAGAAAGAGAGAGAAAGAGAGGGAGCATGAGTAGGGAAGGGGCAGAGAGGAGCAGAGGGAGAGGAAGAGAGAGCAGCAGACTCCCCGCTGAGCAGGGAGCCTGACTAAATGGGGGCTCAATCCTAGGACTCTGGGAACTTGATCTGAGCCAAAGGCAAATGCTTAATTGACTGAGCCACCCAGGCATCCCTCCTCTTATTTTTTTATGACAGTAGATCTATACAAGACTCTTATATCCAAAACAAGTCAGAAATGCTTACATTTGAAAATTTGATTTGCACTGTATGGGGATGTTGGTCTTGTGTGAGTCAAATAAGAATGTACATTTTCATATTATGAAACTATAACTTGGTATTTTCTGTGATTTTGTCAAATATATCCTGTGTTCTAATCTCCATTCTGTCACAAAGCTACATTCCACTACTAATTATAAATCATCTTGAGATCTTCATTTACCACATAACGTTCAGAAAGGAAAGTGCCGTTGACCATTTCCTCTAAAAAATGTGTGTGACATTGCCCCTGTCTACAGCTACCCTCATAGACTGTGGAGTATGTGCATTGGACTTGACCTCAAACAGGTTCTCACTCTGACAGTCAGAGTTTGCCAAGTAGAAATGCAGGCTGTTAGTAGAAAATAAAAATAAGAATACAAAAGTAAAAAACAAAACAAAAACTGCTCTGACTCTGATAAAGCAATGGAAGAGGAAAGATTCTTCACCAAATTAAGTTTTAAACAATGCTAATTTAAGATGGGTATTAAGAAAGCATGGGTTGCAGTGAGCACTGGGTGTTATATGCAAATAATCATGGAACACTACATCGAAAACTAATGAAGTACTGTATAGTGACTAACATAACATAATAAAAAAGAAAAGAAAAAAAAAGAGTGACAGTGTCTAGGGAATTCTCAATTTCAGAGTACTGGTGGATTTCCACCCCCAAATTACTAGAACTCATACAACAGTTCAGTAATGTGGCAGGATACAAAATCAATGCACAGAAATTAGTTGCTTTTCTATACACTAACCATGTAACTGTAGAAAGAGAAATTAAGGAATCGATTCCATTCACAATAGCAACAAAATCCATAAGACACCTATGAATAAACCTAACCAAAGAGATAAAGGATCTATACTCTAAAAATTATAGAACACTTATGAAAGAAATTGAGGAAGACACAAAAAGATGGAAAAACAAAAACATTCCATGCTCATGGATTGGAAGAATAAACATTGTTAAAAATGTCTATTCTGCCTAGAGCAATTTACACTTTCAATGCCATCCTTATTAAAATACCATTGACATTTTTCAACGAGCTGGAACAAACAATCCTAAAATTTGCATGGAACCAGAAAAGACCCCAAATCGCCAAGGGAATGACGAAAAAGAAAAACAAAGCTGGGGGCATCATGTTCCCTGACTTCAAGCTCTATTACAAAGCTGTGATCACCGAGACAGCGTGGTATTGGCACAAAAACAGACACATAGATCAATGCAACAGAATAGAGAACCCAGAAAGGGACCCCCAACTCTATGGTCAACTAATCTTTGACAAATCAGGAAAAAATATCCAATAGAAAGAAGACAGTCTTTTCAATAAGTGGTGCTGGGAAAATTGGACATCCACATATAGAAGCATCTGATTTTCAAATTGGAAATGCATCACTATGGCAAAACTTACTAATTTTCCCCAGTATCCATTTTCACACACTACTGTCCTTGCACACTTGTTTTCATAGCATCCATGGAAGTCCAGCTGGAGACAACATTTCTAAGCTTTCTGGTCTGTTTCCACCTAAGTTCTCACTAATGGAAAATAAATAGCAGCCATACAGCAAGTTCCATGCCTGTTCCTTAACAGAACACTGCTTTCTTTCTATTTCTTCTCTCCCTCCTTTCTTGGGATTGATAGACTGAGCCAGCTTCAGACATGTGGATCAGGAGAGTAGGGTGGCTGAGTAAAAAGTCACAAGAAACCTGGGAACTCACCTTTCTATGGAGAACACGGTTCATCTAAACTGGGACTGAAATATGAGGAGAGATACAATTTGAAGAAAAAACTATGTTTTTATATGTTTTTATAATCATTTTTTAAATTTCCTAAATAATAGTTTGATTTCCTAAATAATAAAGTTTCCTAACAATAAATAAAAAAATTTCCTCAAAAATAAAGTTTTTTGATTTCCTAAATAATAAAAAATAATAAACCATAAATGTATGGGGATATGTATGTATGCATACCTGTATGTGTGTGCATATATACATTTTAAAATCTGCTGGTTCATAGCTTAAATAAGGTGTTTTGTGTTAAATTAAGGGCAGAGGAAATCCTTGCATTTGTGAAAAAAAATGATGTGATTAGGCAAGGGGGTATCAAGGAAAGTAGACTTGATTTTTTTCAAACTAATTCATTATTTATCTCCTTTTTTGATGGAAAATGCTAGAATATGGAATACTCTGTTGTACAAAACACAAATAAATTAAAAAATTACTAACTCTAAAAGTTTTTTTTATAATCAATATACATTTATTTATTTATTTTTAATTTTTTTTTATTATATTATGTTAGTCACCATACAGTACATCCCTGGTTTCTGATGTAAAGTTCGATGATTCATTAGTTGCGTATAATACCCAGTGCACCATGCAATACGTGCCCTCCTTACTACCCATCACCAGTCTATCCCATTCCCCCACCTCCCTCCCCTCTGAAGCCCTCAGTTTGTTTCTCAGAGTCCATAGTCTCTCATGCTTCATTCCCTCTTCTGATTACCCCCCCACTTTCTTTATCCCTTTCTTCCCCTACCAATCTTCCTAGTTCTTATGTTCCATAGATGAGAGAAATCATATGATAATTGTCTTTCTCTGCTTGACTTATTTCACTTAGCATTATCTCCTCCAGTGCCGTCCATGTTGCAGCAAATGTTGAGAACTCGTTCTTTCTGATAGCTGAGTAATATTCCATTGTATATATGGACCACAACTTCTTAATCCAGTCATCTGTTGAAGGGCATCTCGGTTCACTAGATGAACCGAATAGCCAAAGCGTGAAACTTCCATGCTTTGGCTATTGTGGACAATGCTGCTATGAACATTGGGGTGCATATGGCCCTTCTCTTCACTATGTCTGTATCTTTGGGATAAATACCCAGTAGTGCAATGGCTGGGTCATAGGGTAGCTCAATTTTTAATTTTTTAAGGGACCTCCACGCTGTTTTCCAGAGTGGCTGTACCAACTTGCATTCCCACCAACAATGTAGGAGGGATCCCCTTTCTCCACATCCTCTCCAGCAATTGTTGTTTCTTGCCTTGTCAATTTTTGCCATTCTAACTGGCGTAAGGTGGTATCTTAGTGTGGTTTTGATTTGAATTTCCCTGATGGCTAATGATTTTGAACATTTTTTCACGTGTCTGTTAGCCATTAGTATGTCATCATTGGAAAAGTGTCTGTTCATATCTTCTGCCCATTTTATGATTTGTTTATTTGTTTCTCGCGTATTGAGTTTGAGAAGTTCTTTGTAGATCTTGCTGGTTCTTTTACCAGTCTTTTATCTGTAGCATCATTTGCAAATATATTCTCCCATTCCGTGGGCTGCCTCTCAGTTTTTTTGACTGTTTCCTTGACTAACTCTAAAAGTTTTTTGACTGTTTTCTTTTTGCATAGTATTGTGCAGCCCTCCAACAGAAGGACGATGATGCCTTTCTTTAAATGCTTAGGCTTGATAAAGTTATCTTTAACCTCCTTCTAGATTCTGCATAAAATTTTGTTTAAAAACATGAAGATGCTACATATGCCTAAGCTGGCTTAATGACATTAACCCAAATTTTAGCTCTAACTCCAGATTTCCAAATAAGCAATATTAACTATGTATGTATATATATATATATATACACAAATATATGTATATATGTACATACACACATCTGTATACACATATAAATGACTTATTTAAGTTTCTTTTTCAGTATATTTTTGAAAAAAAATTGTAGTTGGCATAGTTAACTTTTCACAGAACTAACATCAACGGTGTTCATGGTAACAATTAAAGTGATTCATTACCTTTATTTCAAAATGCTATGGAGTGTCTTGGGCTTTGCCCCCTTTTAATCCTGCTGTTCAATATTAATATGTAACTTAAAAGCCTGTGGTGAGCCACCAATTAGTTATTTCCAGAGTATCACAAAGTGGTATAGAACAATAGTTGTTACTGTAAGTGTCTTGCTAACTCGGGGCTCTTAAGATGTCTTATGTTTACAACTTTAGAAAGCAAAATTTATATTCTGATTTCATAGACTAATGTAAGCACAAGGATCTCAATTGGGCTATCCAAATTAGTATCATTACCAGAAAGCCTGTGTCCACAAGATGGGCTGGTGACAACTTGATTGTGTTCAGACACTTCCCAAATTAGGTGCTGTGTTTGAAAACTTGGCCCAAGTGAGACTGACACAAGCTTCTCAGGGAACAGTGAGGAAAACAGAAGGGAGATCAAATTTGGGCCTGCCAATCCTTGACAGGCTTGCTTTAACTTTCTTTCCCTGAAGTTCTTTGTCTTATATTCTCTCTTCACTGAAATTGTGACACCAAGGTTATGACAAGCATGTGAAACTAGCTAGTGACTTATTAATGTCTGCTGTGACTCGGGCATCACAGAACAGCACAGTGTGGCTTCCGTGATCTCCTTTCTTTCTTTCCATATATTGCAGCCAATCTCTTGAGCCGTCCAGAAGTGTCATATTCCTTCAGTGAAATAAAATCAGTGCCTTAATATTCTCTTCTACCTTGAAGCTCATGGATACTTGTCGCATTAATATTTTGCTTAAACCAACTTTCCCTGAAATACAAGAATACAAATTATTCAATTCTTGAAATCCTAATGCAGGCTCGTTCCTAACATTCTATTTAAACATATATTGAAGCGATGGACATTCTTAACAAGCAGGAATTTTCATTTACTTATATTCATCCAAAGAGAACTGAAAAGGTAATATTGAAACAGTTTTTTTTTTTTTTTTACGAAGTGGAACTGATCACTAACCTCTTCCACAATATTAAATTTAGAACCCTTCAAGAGTGATCTCTCTCTTTCAGTTTTGGGACATGATTGCCTTTATTCTTTTACCCTTAGCTGTTTTGTTTTGTTTTAATAAGACTGTCATTTTTATTGGCTTAAATTTGAGCACAGACATGCAAAAGGTGTCTTTGTAGGGCTATAGCTTATTTTGTTTTTCCTTCCTCCAGAAATTTAGAACATGGTGTTGTCAACAACAATAACAATACAAACTTTTGGGAGCAAGGTTTGTCATTGCACACAATGATGGTTTTAAATTTAGAAGATAAATGAGGGGGATTTGGGGGAACAACTTAACATTCCTAGAGCGAAACAATTCTTCTTATTTATCTTTGCAGAATATAGAAGACAGCTAATAAAACGACTTTTTCACCTTCTTTATTTTTCTGTTTTTGTCTCTTCACTGTTTCTTCAAAAGTGTATCATCTGTCTGATGAAAGTGTATGTGCATTTTTATTCTCACTGTTTTTTCTGAAATAAAATTTTTGCCCAACATTCCCGGGTTTTTAAAATCTGTATTTCTATTGTGAATTTTTGTTGTAATTGTGAAATAGATTAAGAAAGCAAATCATTTATCCAAGGCTTATTTTTCCACTCAAGTTATGACAAAACAAACTGTGTAATGTTTCAAAATTTAGTTATTGATGAGAGTAGTAATAATTTTTAAATTTGTCGCTGTTTTACCATGCAGAAGGCATTACCCTAAGTACTTTATATCTATTTCTTTTTAACGTCACAGCAAACCCTAAAAGAGGTTTCATTTATATTCCAATTTTACAGATGAAGAAACTGTTTCAGAGATCTGTTTAATATATAAAGTAACTAATTAATAGTAGGTTAACATTCCACTATTACAAAGCAATCCAGAATTTGTGATAATGTTTTATGCCTGTTGGGCACCCTTGTGACTTATAAACATTGAAGACTTTTATCCTCCTTCAAAGTCCACCATACAATGAAAGTCTGATGACTACTTACCCCAAGCCCAGAAAATAAGAGGAATTTGAGTACTGTAGTAAATACACACTGACCCAGACTTATCTCTGTAACTTACATTTTGACCCAAAATAGTTATGTGTTCTGACGAAATGGTATTATCGTAACCATATAAAGTTCATACGACCAAAGGTCTGTTGAAATATTGATGACCGGACCAAATAACATACTGTTTTTTTCTTCCAATACTTTGTATCCTGTGAACTTCGGAATAGTCACGCAAACTAGGAAGAGCACGCACGCACGCACACACGCATGCACGCCCACACTTTGTATACTATGAGGACACCAAGGCTCTTGAGAGGGCAGGTCGCTCAATTCTAAAGTCTAAGTCCCTTGGCTCATTGCTTTTTGTACACATACATTTTTCATTTGAGACCTTACCCAGCAACTATAGCCTTTTGTGTTAGATATATCTGAGAAGTTATCTTGCTAACATTTTTCATCTTACAGGGGTACTAACTAATACCCATTAAAATAATGTGACTTGGAAAAAAATTTGGATTTTTTTCTTCTATTTTGCCATCAACTTTCTGTGTGATCTCTGGCAAATCACTTCTGTTCTCCAAGTTGCATTTTATGTTCTGCTCAATAAGGGGTTGGTTATGAACTTCCTGGCCTCTTGCAATATCACCGTGTATAGCACAGTACATCGCAAGGCCGGTCATGTTGGAGCCAAAGCCAGAACCCGTCGTGCGGCTCCATTCTTATATTGTCACTCGTGTTCTTTCTTTGAATTTGTGTACATGCAGCTCTGAGACAGGCTGGCTCATCCCAGTTCTAGGTGAACACAGACTTTATGAGCCGCGTCTCTGTATTCACAGAGTATGGGAGGAGAAGGAACAGTTCTGTAAAAATGCCTGCACTTCCAAGTCCAACTTTTTAACACTTCGATGGGGGAGAACCTCAGATTAATATGTTATCCACAAACTGAAATGTTAACACATTATTTAGTGTGGTTCTTAATGGTAGTATTTAATTAAAACAGAATTGCGAAAGAGTAATCAGCATTTAACTGTTCCTAAAATGTGCACTTTGCTTTGAATATGAATTGAGTCCCTTTGTCCTCTTTATAAAAACCATTTCATAGAATGAACATTCACCTTCCATTTGGCACTTTGTTATGGTTTACTTGCAGCACACCCACATATAGAAGATCATTCTCTCTTTTTATGTTCTTAAATCACTGTCATTGCCAGGATCCTGCTGGCGAGCCACCAAAGTACAGGTGTGATGCACAGAGAGAGTTTCTTAGTCAACTGAAGAAGGTTCTAGAGACAAATCTCAATTGAGTGACCTTGAACAAGTCTCTGTTTATCTAATTATGGGGTTCTTCTGGGGTTTATTTTTTTATTTTTTTAAAGGATTTTATGTATTTATTTGACAGAGAGAGGGCGCCAGGGTGCCCAAGTTCGCAGAGCAGCAGACAGGAGAAGCAGACTCCCCATGGAGCAGAGAGCTCAACCCCAACCAGAGACTTGATCCCATGATATTTAACCTACTGAGCCACCAGGCGCCCCCTTCTGAGGTTTAAATGAAACTACACACACACACACACACACACACACACACACACTCAACCCTGTATATGGAACATAGTAAGCACTCAGTAAATTTTAGCTATGGTTTTCCTTATGAAAGACCTAATATAAAGACTAGATTATTTCTGTGGGTGCTTCCATAACTGAGGCAAATATATTAGACCTTGTTATTGATTGGGATATTTTGCATTGAACACAAATCAACATATCCTGCAAATGAAATACAAACCCAAAAATTCTATTTGGGAAATTAAGCACATTCAAAAAAAGGCATAAACATTAGATAGTAAGCATATCAGAAATCAAAGTAACAGAGTTATAGAATTACTATTTGATTACTTCACACACCATTCATATTTTTATGAATGAAGTTAACATTTAAATATATGCAGCAAAAATTCTTTGGCACCACTCTTTTCCAACCATTTCAACACAGAGATCTACCTTCCTTAGTGGACCTGACCCTCAGTATATTTGTCAAAACGTTTGCTACATGATGACCACAAATCCATATCTTAGATAAATGTGAGATTTACATTAATTTAGAGGTAGCAAAAAAATCTTACTATGTTGAGACACTTCAGTGATTTCTTAGAACTATTTCTTAAAACCTTTGTGCCACTTAAGTTTTATAACTTTTCTTATGTTTGTATATTGCTGTGGCGTGTATAAAAGTGTTTATATGAATTATGCTTATAATCCTGCAGACAGCACTTAACATACTCTTTTAAAATTTGATGTAACCAACATTATTTAAGAGACCTGGAGTGCTTCAGTCAGGTCTTGCTAGTGAGTGCTAGAGCAAAGCCTAAACACTTTCTGGCTTCAAATTCTTTGCTCATTTTATCCACATCTCACCGCCTTGTAAAAGGATCTAGAATGTAAATGGAATGCTCAGCAGCCACTTAGGACTTCAGGATGTTTATAAGACAAAAACAGGGACTTTGATTTATGGCTCAGTTCTTGGATAGTTCTTTATTAGAATTTTAAGTGATCACTATTCTCTCGTTAGATAACATATACCATGAGAACTCTTCGGTTAGCCAGATGGCACAGCCAGGAGACGGAGGGGAGACCCAAGTAGATTAAGTATGGAGCTGGAGGCAGGCATCTGATTAGAATGCAAAGCCTCCGTTCTCCATCCATGCTTCTGATGCTGGGTTACTCTCTCCAAATGTTTTACGCAGTTGCCAAAAAATCTGCATAAAAATAATATTCATTTGTGCTTGCAGCATTCATTAGTTACCCTGAATTTTCTCTGAATATCAAACACATGCCTAAGTGAGATGAGATATAAAAGCAGCAGGCAATGCTATCCAATTACCCAAGGAATATTGCCAGTTCTCAGCATAGCAGCCGAATGGCTGAACCTCAAGGCCCCTATACATGTGTCTCTAATTGCTTAGATTTCAGAGTTTGGGTTGGCCATCAGCTTTAAAGAACCTTAAAAAACTGCTTAAAACAACACTTGGCTTTTTAAAAACCTCTATGTGTTCGTGTTTTAAACATAGATCTTATCCATCTTGTCTGAACGTCTCCATTGTAACAATCCTTTCTTGGCTTGTCCTGTGATCCCCTATGCATGACCTCATTTTTAATTACTCACACGCATTCCTTCTTCTTATACTGCCATATCCTCTTTCCTTCTCTCTGTAATTCTAGCCAACTTACATTTAATCCTTAATTGACAGTATGCCTCAACATATTTTTCATTGTTTACTGATTCATTTATTCAGCTGAGCTACAGGGTGTCAGTGAACTGACTGCAAGATGACACATGCAATGCTGGCAGACAGGCATGGGAAAAATCGAGGGAATATGGGCGGGGATTCTAGATTGTTCAGTTGAGGAGATCTATGTTCCCCAATCAATATTCTCTGCTCCTGGATTTATCCAGAGTGACACTATCCAGAGCTGTATATTTCCATCTGTGATGATAATTGTGATTTTGAGTCTTTATTTGGATTATAAACCTATCCAGCTGGGTTTTCTCATGTGGCTTCATTCTGGTTGGCAAAAACGAGATCTATTTAATATTATAAGCATATCACAGCTTAAAAAGTACTTTCGCATTCTACCCTAGGGCAGGTGGTTTCATTTACATTTTAAAAATAAGGAATGGGAGGTTATTGATTATAACTTGCCATGCAGTGCAAGCCAATTTCATTTGATTCTACATACTGCAAAT
Source organism: Ursus arctos (assembly GCF_023065955.2). Lineage (NCBI taxonomy): Eukaryota > Metazoa > Chordata > Mammalia > Carnivora > Ursidae > Ursus > Ursus arctos. The sequence continues at coordinate 22,373,849 of NW_026622775.1, forward strand.
CCCAGCCTTTCCTCAACAGGTAGTCTAAGATTACTAAGAAAATAGCTTTTTAAATTATTGCCATTCTGCTTCATTTCCAGCAATACACTCCTTCCCTCAGCCTCTTTTCTGGGCTACTTCTAAGTGCCAGGCTCTGTGCTGGCTGCGGAGAATACGTAGGTGTTCTAGACGCCCCTGCCACCAGTCACAACATAGTTCATAGTGTGATAGTGATCAGTGCCATTTTCCGTATGGCCCAGTTCTGGGTATGTGTCAGAATCTTGCTGTCTCCCTTGGCTTTATCTGGTGCATGTGACGAGTCCTGTCCAAGAAGTTGTAAACACTAATGTCTTCTCAGGCTGTTTTTGTCTTTGTGAGATTTGTCAGTTTCCTCTTCTCCCTGCTACTGAAAACAGCAATACTCCAGGTAGAGGCTATTCCAGTAGCTTGGCTCTGAGGGTGAGGACAATGACAACATAAAGAAGAGACCGCAGTTTATGCATGATGGGAATCTAGTTTGAGATGAGATGACATTTTGTTTTTTAAGTCACTAAAGTATGGGGGAGTGTTGTTTACTGCTAAATAACTTCAGTTGTCCTGATTGACATGGGGAGAAGCTTTCAAATTGAATTGCAAACTTTATTTCAAAGTTCCTCATTATATACACATAATACATACATGCACACACATATCCTCCTTTGTATGCTTTTTGCACTCATCTGTACCACCTAACACCATTAATAAATTCCAGAGTAAAATGTCTATCATGAAATCACTGACTCAGGTGAGGAAGAATATTTTAATTCGTTCCCCATCCTCCAAAAGTCAGATCCGTTCTTCAAATAATTCATAAAATAAGTAGCTATAAATAAAATAAATATTATTAGTTATTAAGATATCAAATATGTAAAATATATTTTAAATCAGTTAGTAGGGGGGAAAAGGGTATGAGGAAATGTTTGGGATAAATGACTAACATGGAATGAAGTAGACTGTGGAAGCTTATTCTCTCTCACCATGTAAGAAGGCAGAGAAAACTATTTTTCTTTTCCTTTTTTTTTAAAGATTTTATTTATTTTAGAGAGAGAGTGTGTGAGAGGGGACAAGGGCAGAGGGAGAGAAAAAATCTCAAGAAGGCTCTGTGCCCAGCGAGGAGCCCCACCTGGGTCTCCATCTCACGACCCTGAGATCACAACCTGAGCCGAAATTGAAGAGTGAGACGCTCAACCAACAGAGCCACCCACGTGCCCTGAACACTGTTTTTCAATGTTTCCTTCTTGCTTCACCTTTCTGCAACCTTATTGCTAATATAAGTAGACAACTGTTAGAAATTCACACTTCCTCTTCAATGGGGACAAGACTTGGGTGTGACAAGAAGACTAAAGGAAGGAATTGGGAATATCAATTAGAAGGTAAAAGTAAATAGATGAATCTTTGAACTTACATCTAAAATATTGATACTGGTGCTTGAGCCCTACTCAAATTTTGAGTCACAATAGACCTGGACTATAATATCTAGAACCATCTAGACATTTTAAAGTTGGAGGATTCTTTCATTTTCATTACTGAGAAAATGTGCTAGTTGCAAAAATGAGTGAATGTTCTTGGAGCTATTGTGAAAAAGGCTAATGCAAATGATGATGAATGGGGAGACTCGTACCCATGTCTGTCAGGCCCCTGCTGGGTACTGGGTATATACTATTTCATTTAAGTCTCAAAGTTGTCCTGAAAATTGATACTATTTCTTCCATTGTTTGACATCCCTCAGTTACAAAACAGAAGACCACAATTCCACATCATTTATGTCTGACTACAAAAGCTGTCCTCTTTCCACTAGGAGGGCCCTAATAACAATGATTTGTTAACAAAATAACATATCCATCATTTAACTACTGAGAGCTGAACTTGTCTTTGAATGCAACATTTCTAGGTGGTTTTTTTTTATTTAAGATTTAAGAATATTAGAAATTTACAAAAGTTTTCTGTCTTCACGATACATATATTTTATAACTGAAGTATATGATAAAGTAACTTAGCTAATATCGGCAGTAGTCTCCAGCAGGTGCTTTTAAATCACCAAGCAGATGAGTGGTAATGTGCACTGTGCTCCCTGTCAGCCAAGCTGTAAATGATTGTGTGCGCCTCCGAAACTCCATAAATTCAGAACAGAAGCTCACATAGAGCTCCTTTTTCACAAAACATCCACCCTGTCTTTGCATAAAAGCAAGAGACTCTAGGGAAACTTACACATTAATATCCGTATTAGTAAGGGAAATGAAAGTGATTTGGCTAGCAGCATACGAACTTGGGGACATCTGAAAGATTCATAGTTCTACCCTGTCAACTGCAAAGCATCCACTCATGCTCCTTCTGCTGTGAGTGAGAGTAACCACGGTGGAGGCCATTCATGGAGCCGTCACTGAATAACTTGTCCCATGGTGTAACCAAGAGATGGGGCAGGATGTCATACTTCCAATTGAAATGAAAATAAAATAGGGTAAAAATATAAATAAAAGAAGAGAGCCCTTTTATCTATTGTTAAATTTGAAGTAGTTGAGTTTTATCCCCAGACAGCTTTTAAATCAGCCTGGTGAACTCTAATTTATTAGTACCAGAAATAGTATTTGGCTTAAATTCTCAGTACCCTGACTTAATCCGTACCAGATTTTTCTGTGCTCATGCTGTGGACTTGCATGCTGGAACAGTAAGTGACACGTGAATGAGGCCTCTCTCCCTCCTCCCTCCTTTTTTCCTTCCTGAGTTGCATTGCCTTAACTAAGTGAAACGAATTACAATAGGGAAACAGAAAGTATCCAATTTTTCGATCAACCTATTTTCTTAGTTTCTTTTAAGTCTGTGTTTTATAGTAATAATATATTTTTTAAAGACACATAGAAATTTATTTAAATAATTAAATCTGGAGCCTTTCCGTTTTAATGAAACAAAGCTCCCCGAAATGAGGGATTCTAGTCACTTTTCACAATGTTTTTTCTAATGTCACTAATTCCCCTTCACTGTAATGGGATTTTGTGTCATTGACATTCTCATGAGATTTTTATAATATAAATCCATAGACATGATGTTACGATGTCAAATGAAATAAGCTGGCAAGTCTGTGGAGATATATGTCAATGATGCAAATATTTCTAACCTGTAGAGGTAGCAATATGTCAAGATGATGGCAAATAACGCCAGGGGATTGCTGGGGATACTATTTTCTGGAGCAAAAACAGTGCAAAGAAGACTGCCAATGCAGTTCTGTTGAGACAGTGATCTGATTATCAAGGCTATAATAATAGAAATATTGCTAGTGCTTGTGATCATCAGAATTATTTTTTTCTATATTTGGGGAATTGATATTTTTATATGCCCCACTGCAAACCACTTAGGAGTTTCTTGTATCATAAAAAAGAAACTTCTGGTCTTGAAACACACCAAACCAAGAGGAGGGGAGACTATCTTGGGATTTTAACATCAAGAAGGCATATACCTTTTTACTCTGGGCCTACCCTGAATCCTGAATCTGATTATTAACTAGAAAAGTAGTCATTAATATCCTTTCTCCCATGCTTATTTTTTTTCAGGAGTGGTTTAACTTTGGCAAAATCCGAGTTTGACACAGATGTGTTCATGAACTTCTAAAATATGATTTTTAAAAATGAGGCATGACCTTAATCAGATAAATGGAGAAAAGGGGGAAAAAAAGAAAAAAGGTCATCCATTTAATTCTTTAAGTGTATTCAAGATAATGCCACAAGGAGAGTAATTTGACCTTACTGGGTAAAGCAATTTATTATAAATAAAGATATTTTTGTTGGCACTCATTTAAGTTTCTGCACATGGATAGAGTCCAAAATAAAATATTGAAATCCATGATTTTGAATTCTGTGAGTTCCATTATTACTGCTAGAGCGGCAGACGTAAGGAGTAATTTCCGGCGGTGGAGCTCTTGGAATGATAGTATAGTGGGTGAGAGAGCGTGTGCAGAAACACCACTTGAAGAAAGTATCAAAATAATATCATAGCCACTCAGGAGGAAGAGGAGCTTATATACACAAACACATGTATCAAACCTTTCAAAGAGCTCAAAGTACTTTCAAGCATGTCGTTTTATCTTCTTTTATCATAATATTCTAGTGATAAGATAAGGACAAGGATTGTTCTATTTTTGCAGGGAAATGGACACAAGCTCTAGTCACTAGTTCTTGCTGATAATGTATCTAAGGTGCAGCATGTAGAATTTAGTTACTTATGTCTAAAATATCCCAAGTTTTATTTATTTCGGGTAAGTCAAATGTGCACAAAATAAGACTACTTTTCCATAATATCCTAGTTCTTTCTTAATACTGTGTTTCTCCACCTATCAAATCAGAATTAATTCCAGTTTTTTTTTTAAAGATTTTATTTATTTATTTGACAGAGATAGGGACAGCCAGCGAGAGAGGGAACACAAGCAGGGGGAGTGAGAGAGGAAGAAGCAGGCTCCCAGCGGAAGAGCCTGATGTGGGGCTTGATCCCAGAACTCCGGAAGCACGCCCTGAGCCGAAGGCAGATGCTTAATGACTGAGCCACCCAGGCGCCCCTAATTCCAGTTTTTTAATGCCACTGCTTAGTTTTTCTCTTATAAAATTCTACTTCTAGAGGACTGACATTACCAACATCATGCCTTACTATAAAGCTATGGTAATCAAGACAGGGTGGCATTGGCAAAGACTGGATAAATAGATCAATGGAACAGAATAGAGAGTCCAGAAATAGTGCACATAAATATAGTCAATTGATATTTGACAAAGGAGCAAAGACTATGCAATGGAGTGAAGACAGTCTTTATAACAAATGGTGGTAGAACAATTAAACATCCACATGCAAAAAAATGAATGTAGACACATAGACCTTATACCTTCACAAAAATTAACTTAAAATGGATCACAGACCTAAACGTAAAATGCTAAACTATAAACTCATAGAAGGTAGCACAGGAGAAAATCTAGATGACTAGGTATGATAATGGCTTTTTAGATACAATACCAAAGGCACAACCAATAAAATAATTGATAACCTGGATTCATTAAAATAAAAATTTCTGCCCTGTAAGTGAAAGTGCCAAGAGAATGAGAAAATAAGCCACAAACTGGGAGAAAATATTTGCAAAATACACATCTGACAAAGGACTGTTATCTAAAAATACACAAACTCTTAAAATTCAACAGTAAGAGCACAAACAACCTGATTAAAAAATGGGCAAAAGACCTTAACAGATACCTCACCAAAGATATACAGATGGCAACTAAGCACATGAAAAATGTGTCCCACACCATCTGTCATCAAGGAAATGCAAGTTAAAATAACAATGAGGTATCACTACATACCTGTCAGAACAGCCAAAATCCAAAGCATTGACAACACCATGTGCTGGTGAGGATATGGAGCAACAGGAGTGTTCATTCAGTGCTGGTGGGAATGCAAAATGTGACAGCTACTTTGGAAGACAGTTTGGTAGTTTCTTATGAAACTAAACATACTGTTACCATCCTATCCAGCTGTCATACTATGTCAAGGTTCTCCAAAGAAACAGAGCCAATAGAAGATAGAGAGATGTAGAAAGATACAGATATAGATATATAAGAGGAGATTTTGTTGGGGGATTGGCTAACCTGACTATGGAGGCTGTAAAGAGCCAATATCTCCAGTCTGCAAGCTAGAGAACCAGGAAAGCTGTGGCATAATTCAGTCCAAGTCCAAAGACTTGAGAACGGGGAGTCCAAAGGCCTGAGAACCAGAGGTTCTAATACCTGAAAGCAGAAGATGGGTTTTTCAGCCTAAGCATGGAGAATTCAATTTTCCTCCAACTTTTTTTCTATTCAGATGCTTGAGGGATGGAACGATGCCCGCCCACACTGGTGAAGGAAATCTTTCCTCAGTCTACAGAGTCAAATGTTAACCTCCTCCAGAGATACCTTCACAGGCACACCCAGGAGTAATGTTTTATCAGCTATCTGGGCATCCCTTAGTCCAGTCCAAATGACACATAAAATTAAACATCACACATTCCTTGGTATTCACCCAAAAGAGTTGAAAACATATGCTCACACAAAAACCTACACATGGATGCCTATAGCAACCTTATTCATAAATGCCAAAACTTGGAAGCAACCAAAGTGTCCTTCCATTGGGTGAATGGGTAAACTGTGTTATATCCAGACAATGGACTATGATTCAGTGCTAAAGAGAAATGAGTTATCACGCCATGAGAAGACATGGAGGAAATTTAAACACACATTACTAAATGAAAGAAGCAAATCTGAGAAGTTTACATACTGTACGATTCCAACTACATGACATTCTGGAAAAGATAATACTATGGAGACAGTTAAAAGATCAGTGGTTGCCAGGGGCTAGGGGAGAGTGAGAGATGAATAGGTGGAGCACGCAAGACTTTTAGGTCAATAAAACTAGTCCATATGACACTAAAATGATACATCCATGTCATTATACATTTGTCCAAACCCATAGAATATGCAACAGCTAGAGTGAATGTGAATATAAACTATGAGCTTTGGGTGATACCAATATCCTGATGCAGGTGTGTCAGTTGTAACAAATGTACTGCTCTAGTGGGGCATGTTAATATTGGGGGAGGTCATGCATGTTTGGAGGCAAGGGGTAAGTGGGGCATCTGTACTTTCTGCTCAATTTTGTTCTCAACCTAAAACTGCTCTAAAAAGTAGTCTATTATTAAAAAAAAAATCGACTTTAGGCAACTGGCCCTCTGTAAACCAGCTTAGATTTATTTATTTTTTATTCAGTACTGTGTTCTGGTAATTTTACTTATGTCTTTACTTTTTAATTAATTAATTATTTTAGAAAGGGAGAAAGAGGTGGAGGATGTGGGCAGAGGGACAGGGAGAGAGAGAATCTCAAGCAGGCTCTGCACCCAGCACAGAGGCCAGCACAGGGCTCCATCTCACGACCCTGAGATCATGACCTGAGCTGAAATCAAGAGTCAGACGCTTAACTGAGCCACGCCGGCACTGTTATAATGTCTTTAAAATGAGGTTATAAGCCCTGTTTTATAGATACGGAATATAAGATTTGGAGATAATAAAAAAATTGTTAAAATTAAGCAGGCATAATCAAGAATGTTCAAGGTGTAAATTAGTATATACTGGGTTCCAAAGCCTGTACCCTTTGAGGAGGCTCCTTGTTCAATCTATCCATCCATCCATCTAGCAAGCAACTTTTTTAGTGAGGGGAAGTTTTACTCAATCTGCCATTATCAAGTACACTTTGTTAAGAGAATGAAAAAATAATTCCTGGGCTTCTTGTCTTCTTTTTACCACTCAGGAAACTTTTCCATATATTTTGAGCAGAGATTGAGAACAATAGGAGCGGTAATAAATTCTGTAGAATTTTTATATTTAACAGTTAACCCATATATACATATTAATGCAAGTGGATTGTTGGGCCTAGCATACGGTATCATTTCTTATTCTACCTCATTTTTTCCTTAAGTTTTTGTTGTCTTGAATAAGAGGTTTAGCCTGGACGTTATGTATTTGTGAATGGAAATTTTTTCTAATAAAAATATATTAGACTCCATTATATCGACACTTTACCTTAATGTAGAATCAGTTGATTCATTGTTTAGAATAAAATTATAATCACTTTCATTTCTAACATGTGCTATTACATGACAAAGAGGTTTTCTCAAACTAAAGCTGTGAGTAATTTTAAGAAAAAAGATTGCTCCTCGAAATAATTTTGCCCTGTGCTAATCTACTTTTTATTTTCCATAAATCCAAGTTAACAGGGTAGTATTCAAAGTAGATAGATGATTTTAAGATTTGCGTAGAAATATTTTTGCTAAAATGGTAGATGTTGCAACCACTCTATTTTATGGGATGATCTTTTATAGGATTTTATGAGAGCTTATCAGAAATAAAAAGCACATAGGAATGTAGAATATATGTAAGGATTCTGTTTGCAAGGATTTAGTAAAATTTTATAGTCATGTTTGGTTTACACAAAGTTTAAGCAAAGCTGAAGACACTGCTTCACAGCTCCATTTGAAATTTTGACATTGACTTTATCTGTTAGGGGCTTTATTCAGGATTTCAAATGCCAAAAATCTATCAAATAACTACACGTGCTTTCTTTATATTTGATAAAACATAGCATTTGCTATGGTACGGCTCTATTAGGTAACATTACTTTGTAGCTACTGCAAAGTGTTAGACACGTCATTTTTTGAAATGCCACTTTTTTATGAATCTGTCTTAAAACTTGGGAGGAAAATCAGTAACCGTCTCCTCATCCATTCACTTCTCATTAACAGTAGTAGTTATAGAAAATTATAATCTTTATAACAATCATTGTCAGCAAATCCCACAGATCAATCCTCCCCCTTTGCTTTGGTTCCCTGGTATCTTGGTAGCTTCCTCCTCTTTCCAGAAGCTTCCTGCTGTTCCCTCTGGAGCTCTTACAGGGCCAGTCTTCAGACTCACCTTCTCCAACTTGCCTGTTCCTCTTTACTGAGGAAATGAATTTTGCTACAGCCTGTTCCAAGAAAGAAGGCCAATGTAAAATGAAAATATAGACCGCTTAGAAATTATTGATAATTTCACAAAGGTGGCCCAAGTGCTGGGCCCATCTAAGCATGGGACCTGTGGAATGACAGGGTCAGTTTTCCATGAAACTAGCCACTGATTTTAGGCCCCAGAATGTCCCTCCTTGTTTGTCACATCCTTCTGCTGGCTCGATCTTTAGCTGCCACAGTCTGAATCTCTTTTCTATTTCCCCATAGTGTAGCCTTAGAAGCTTGAAACTTCAGAGAAACTTACATATCTTCTTCCTATTTTTTCAAAAGGAAGGTACAAAGAGCAAATATTATGGAATTTTTCTTAGAATAATTATTCTTAAAAAAAGCATCATACAAGACACTTCGTGTTAAGTCTTATTTGATAATTAAGTAGTATAAGAATTCTACTATCAAATATTTTATCATGACTTAATTTTGTTGCTTCAATGTATGATTAATTACTTAATGTATGTATCTTTTCAAACTTGGTTACATGCATGTGAAAACTAATTCATTTGACAACAATGTTTATGAATGTGATGGCAGAGGTTCCAGAGACAATTTTTTTAAAAATCAGAGGCTAAAACATTCATCCTTGTTATCACCACTAAGAGGGCAGCTCCCTTCCATTGGTTTTTAGTTGCCCCTCTTCTGTCTGATCTGTACCCCCTGAGAACCATCTTCTTCACTATCTTCTTTCTATCCTGGTTTTGCTTTTCCTGTTTCAGAGGTAACAGTAATAACTCTGAAAACCCCTTAGTTGTTCAGAAGGTGCCAAACCATCTGCTTTGTTTCCAGCCATGAGCCAAATGGCATTTGCTTTTTCCTGCTGGCTCTGTGGATGATGCAATGACTTCTAGTTTACTGGCTCTGTCAAAGGGCACCTCAAATAGTGACAATTACTAATTTTTTTCCAGTTGGAAAGGAAGGGTTGGTGATGAGTATTAGTGAATATGAAGAATGTTTCTGAACATTTTCCTCAAAGACAGGTTGTATACTTAGTTGCTCATTCATTTGTGCTCAGGCCTCATCCTGGGTCTACCAGAGTTGAAAGCACTGCATGTAAAAGTCTAGTGAAACTTCACCCTGTCTCTTATGCAGGGAGAATGGCAACAGCAACTTATCCCAGCACTGACAAAACCAATTTATTCTGTATTTCCATTTAAAAAGAGTTTTAGATCTCATTTCTCCGCTCAGAATTTTCAGTTCTTGCCAGTGATTATCCCATCTTTAACAAAAAGGGACCTGATCAAAACAATCTAATGTTTCAGCTAAAAGACAAAAGACTAAGAAATATCTAAAAGAGTAAGATATCGGTACTTAGTGTAGAATGTAATGATGTGTTTAAGGCCCGTAGAAATTTAGATCTATAATGATTTATTAAATGTTATCATGTATTTAATAAATAACCATATTGCATTTGACAGATAAATATAGACATAAAATATCAAGTTTGGCTTCTGATACTTCATCATTCTGTCATTAATATTACTTATTCTTGTACTCAGTTTTTGTAATACTAATTTTCTCATAGAATGGCAACTCAGTGGGAGACTAGCAGCCGTTAATGTGTAACAAGTAATATAGTATATCCTATTATACATCATCAATTATAATTATCCACGGCAAATTGTGCTTATTATGATTTCTGTTGGTTGTGTTTTCAGGAGTGCTGTGGCTATTTTCTTTCGTTATTTCAGAGTAACTTATATGCCTTCCACACAGAATCAAACAACACATTTGAAACAATTCATTAAATATATATGAATGCTTTAATATAGTAAAGATCCATATATAAAGGATGATGAATTTAAAAGTATGTAAACATAAAAGAAATCATGTAAGTATCAGAGTGAAGAGTGATGGCTACATAGCAAACAACAAATAAAAGTTTATTACTCCATTTGAACTTAATTTTGAACTCTCCAAACGAAAATCTATCTAGAACACTCGATTATGGAGTAAAGCAAATACTTTTATGGCCAGTTTTTCTTAGTTTATTTTTTTGTGGGACATGTATAGGATAGATCTGGAGTCCAATGAATATATATATATATATATATATATATATATATAGACAGCTATGAAAATTTTTAATAAAAATGTTTTATCTACATTTAATTTGATGACTATATTATATTTGAGTACCTTACTAGTAACCATACTTGCATGAGTACATTATTAGTAGCCCAACTAAGTATCAAGATAATTTTATTGGATGATTTTACAACCCTTTATGTCTGATCAAATTGTTGTGGAAAACTGACCTCTCAGCTACTGAGCTGAAGTACAACATGCAGATAGAGTTTGGAGATAAAGGGGAATGATAGTTTTACTACTTTGCCAGGCAAAGGAGGCTACGGCTGGCTAATGCCTTCAAAACTGCAGACCCACTGGGGGAAAAGGTTGAGGAGTTTTATAGGAAAATACAAGATCCGTGTGGTTTCTCTAAGAATCTGGTAGGTGCTGCCAGCCACATTGGTTAGTTCTTCAAGGTGGTCTCATGACTAGTGCCAGCACAGTCATCCAAGTCTCATTACCAAGTATACACTGAGATCAGGGAGATGTCAATATCAATACCAAGTTATTGGAACAAAGGATTCTACAGAAAAACAAGTGAAGAGGAGAGGGGGGCTTCAAGAATGAGGAAGAGAAAAATTTGTTCAGATTAAAGTCAAGCCTTGCTGAAACATTAGTATGTCTGTCTTAATTTCCATCCATATTTCTATAGCGATTTCCAAATGGTATCACTGAAAATGCATTTGCAGAAATTTAAGTCATCCTAATGAAATAGGTCATCTTAAGAAATACCATTATTTCCATAGGTTTGAGAAGTTTCATTTTATTTTATTTTTTTAGTGAGAACACCTTAATATTTGAAACCCTTTTATCTTAGTGAAACTTTTTATACATGATACGCTTTATAATTAATTTGAAATGCTTTTGATGGTTCAAAGAATTGTATAACATTCTTAAATGACAATGATTATTCTACTTTAAACAATTTAACAAATCATTGTTCTTATCCTTAAAGGAAACCACATGATATGAGATGTTGCTAAGAAAAACTAAATTGAAGTGTCTCCAATGTACGACTTACATTTAAAAAACTGAATAGAGTTTGGCTTCAAAGTCATAATTTATTGAATAGGCCTATAAATGACATTAGGAAATATCCAGTTACTTACAAAAATTATTTCTTCACATTAACTGCTCTTATATTTGTATTTTGAATGATGCAACTAAGAGGTGCTGAGAAATATTTATAATAACAGATCATCAGGATAAAATAGGGACAATGTAGTTTAATCACTTTATTTATTTATTTTTGAAATGTGCTTAATGGAAAGGATGAATAACGGCCTTGCTTCAAAATTAAATTCTATTGCCTTGAGTGAGAGATTTGAGTATTAGCATAACATTCTATTTATGTGAGTAATGCTGTAGTTTTGTCATTTTTTACATTACAGTGTAGGGAATGTAGTGATTTATTGGTGCATTTTTAAAGGGCAATGCTATACTGAAACCAGAGTCTGAAAGAAGCTAAAAATCATATTTGTCAAAAACTCAAGCCTTGACGTAGTTTATGATCACTGACTATTTGCCCTATTTATAGGGCTGTATTTAAAAGCAAGCTAATCTAGCAAGATCAAATATGATTGATGTTTTCTTATTTATTATTTTCCAATGTTTCATTTTTTGGTTTTATGATGGTGATAAGATACAAGATATATGAAGTTATATGGAAGTTAAAGAATGCATAACACTTTCTACTTTCATTACACTCCTCTTGAATAGAATTATTTTCTGAATATTCAGCTTGGGTCCTATCAGCATCTACTATAATCAGAGTAATTTAAAAAATATCAAATGAATTATGAATATCCTCTTCAGCTATGCAAGTGAGATATAAAATGGTTGTATGAGGATTTGAATGCTGTGGTCTAGTATATAAGGTAATTATCACCAATGTGAAAAGCATTCCTGCTTATAAATTATGAGGGTTTGAGAACTTGAAACTTTTGCAAGATTATAGGAGACAAGATCTAACTGACAACTTCTCATGTAGCCAAGCATCTGGAAACAGGGAGTGAACCCATGCATCACTGTTCAAAGCTTAAGAGTACAAACATATTTGTAGTCTGCAGTAAAACTAATTTCTTAATTCCATCTCTTAGACTCATAGAATGTAAGAATAATAGCTGTATTTACTTAGTTTTTAAACTACTTTTTAATCAGTAAATTTTAACCCTGACTGAAAGTTACCATTTTTGATATAACTACAAATAAATTAACTTTGATATTCCATACATCATATTGCAATTATCCAAGGTATAGCAGAGCAAGAAGATACGGTAAGTGACTTGAGTATTTAAGTGTTAGGTGAGAAGGCGGAAGAACAACCCACTAAAGGGCAGTACCATGCAAATGAATCCGAGTGTAACCTGTGGGATTAATGTGAATGAGAATGTCTGATCTACCACATCCATTTGGGCTGATTGGACTGACTATAGTAAGTTACACTTACTGGAGTTGCCATTCAATGGAATCTTTATTCTGTCACTTGGATCAAGAATGAAACCAAGCCAAGATATGCTTCCCAATTTGATAGATATGTTAGATATTATACTCTACCTTGGAAAAAATGATTTTGTGTATATTGTGGGAACATTCCAGTGGTTAGTGTTTCTGAACTTCATAGGACTAAGAATGAAAAACATTGAATTAGTGAAGCTCAATCTATAATTACCACTTACACCAGGCAAGGAAAATATTTTATTGCCCTGACCTGAATAATAGAGTGGGATGGAAAGAAGGAAGCCTATTTATATGAAACACCAAGTGAAAACTATGAAACACAAAGGGGAAAAGGCAGTTTCATTGAGAATAAAATATTCATGTTGATAACTTACATAAAACAAAAGATGGAGTGTTTTCTGCAGGGAAATTACTTTCTTTGATGAGCTCTATTTATGCATGATGGAGTTTTAAATTTTTGAAAACCCCCTTGGTTATTTTTTCTCCCTTTCAATTCTTGTGGTTTTAATTTCAGACATAAACAGATGTAAAATTTTCTTGCTAAAAGCTCCTTACTCTGTTTAAAGTCGAATTTATGACAGAGGGAAAAGAACCCAGAATGCCTTCTTACAATGACAGTGATTAGGAAATCAATATTTAAAGCATCAGTCTCATGAATTGCACGGTGAGCAGTGGCTCCATTCATTTTGAAACTACTCTATGGTAAAATATATCTTCATTTACTTTGCTCATTTTTAACATTGTTTTGTTTGAAGCATATTCTTGAGGGATGCTGAGTATTATATCTGCTAACTAGCAGCTTGAGTTTGGAAGCAATTTCGTTTGAGTGAAATCCACTATATGATAACTTTGTTTGAGTGGCCTGCAAGCTACATGTTAAGGTTCAGATATTTACTTCTTGAGGAGAGAAAGCTATTGGCTTTCCTTGGTAATTTAATGCGGGAGGCATTTTAGAGGTTGCACTGGCAAGCCAGGATTTGAATCTTACGTGTTGCCTATCACCCTAATCAAAAGAGAAGGGAAAATAGAATATACCTCCTCTAGAGACTTGGGTTCCTGCGGTAGAACATCAGATAGATGGAGAAATAAATGTGTTGGCCTTTGTACGTAAACTTATTTGTGCCTCAAAGAGTCACCGTGCAATCTGACACTATTTGAAGAAGGTGGCTCATATCAGCCTCACAGAGGGCTGGGACAAGAATGGGCAGGAGAATGAATGTTTATAAGTTGATGTACATCAGCAAAGCGTTTATGGTGTCTGTTTGCATGAAATTGCCCGACCCATTAAGAGCAAATCTTTAGGGAAATGTACTTAGTAAAATAACCATAAACAAAGCTCTGTGGAATTACCTAGTGTGGTAAATAGATACCTACGCTGGCAGACTGTCTGCTACTAGAGTGGAGGGACTCTGAATTTGCTGCCTAAATCAAAATAGTTTGTAAATCTTGCTGAGTGATTCAGTTCTGCACTCCTGGACAGCAGGAATCTAGCCCACAGGGTCAGGACCATGTTTTCACACCTCTATGATCTAGCAAAATCTAATGATTGCAACTTGTTTTAGAAACTCATAAACAACAGCAAAAGACTACACACATGCACACACAAAAAATTATTTGTAAGCATATATACGACATAAACAGACATACACACTCACATTTTTGAACACTTATACAGAGTTGGACAATTGAGAAGCATGTGGATTCATAGAAAAGTAATGTTTAAGAAATCAAAGGTTTGGGGATGTCTCTGCCTCTAAATCCGAGGAAGTGGTTTTGCCAAACTGGTATACATTTGATAAATATTTATTGATTATTAGTCCCTGGAGATTCAGAAACAAATGTGACTTATTTATACCCTTGAGGAGCTCACAATTAGCTAAGGGAGACAGAGAAGTCAGTCAATATTTTTATAGCTTAAAATAATAAGTATAAGGTAAGTACAAGTTGTTACACCAGTCTACTTGACTCAGTCTAAGAAGTCGGGGGAAGATTTTAGAGATGGTGACGTGGAGTTTAATTCTGAAGAGTGAGTGAGTGCAAGGTTGTGATGGGTTGTAGGGATACAAGGTGAACAAGACATGGGAATATGTGAAAACCTGAATGTTAAAGAGGGCACAGAAATGGTGCCATATTCCTGCCGGAAGGCAGCTGAACGGTGGAGAGAGCACTGATTGGAGCTAGAGCTCCCCCAGGTTCTGGCTCCGTCTAACACACTCTTCAGTGATTTTTGCAAGCACTTAACTTCTAAGTTTCATTTCTTAATCAGTAAAATGTGTTTAATAATACATTGCCTTTGAGGGGTGTTCTGAAGATATGTTTCGCACATGGTACATACAGAGAGGGATTCAATAAAAAGTATTTAAAGAGGTTACAATTATCAACAATGACCTGAACCAGAGCTTCTCAATCTTGGCTGTGTATTGGAATAGCTTAGGGAACTTTATAAAGTGCTGACACTTGCATCTCACTCCCAGAGATTCTGATTTAAGAGGACATGGCATAGTCTGGTTGTGGGACTAAAGGAGAATACAGGAAAATCTGAAAAACAGAAAGAATCAGTGACAACAGAGGAAATAATCGGGAAAATATGGTCTTTTCCAGAGAAGGCTGCATTAGAGTCTACCAATATGCTAAAGACTAGATGTCTCCCACTCCACAGAACAGAAAGATTGCCACTGTTGGGTGCGGTTAAAGAACTATTTCTGGGCTTCACCTGTTCCAAAGTAGTTGAGTATTGGGGAGTTAAGCAGCAAAGACAGAATTTCTGCAATCTGGAACTTCTTCTAGCACAAAGTGCATTGATTCTATGCTTTGTATTACGGTGGAATAAATTCTAAGTTTCAATGCCTTAGAAAAGCATAGAAGAAGCATGGAAGCAGTGGTAAGGGAATCTAATATTGAGGAGAAAGATACTTAGAGCCTTTTAAAGTCCTACAATTTAGTCTAATTAATATGCATCTTGAAAGAGACTGAGGCCCCACTTTGAAGTTGTGAACTACAGCACAAGCAATCCTGCCTAAGCCTTTAACCATAGGTTTGATGACTGGCAACACTATTTTTAACTATGTTAGGAGGAAAAGAAATAGGCAGAATTACAGTGGAAAGAATTTTAAATATGTACTAGAGAAAGCAAGGAGCTCGGTTTGAATCTTAAAAACAATTTACTACTTTTTTTCTTGCCTCACAAATAAGCCCTCATAGACCCTGATCACCAGAGAAGAGATTGCAGGGCAGAATCATAGTCTCTAACACTGAACATCAAAGAAAAACCAAAAGAAGCAAAATTCCTTTTAATAGACTCAAATTCCTAAGGTCTAGAGTTTATTTTTTGCATGAAGAACAACTATACTGATATTTTGATCATGTAAATAAAATACAATAGGCTACACTGTTGTGATTGTTATCGGGGACCTCCAGAAAAATGAATTATTTTACCCATGTTATTGTTTTTCCCAAGAAAATACTTCAGGCTAATTGGAAAATAATTAACTACATTTATTTTCTCCCTGTGAAAGTCTTTTGATACTGTAGAAATATTTCCCTGTGAAATGTATAATTGCTGAAATATTTTCCACCTAGAATGATTCTAGTTACTTTGTGCCATTCTTGAGAAAGAAATACTTGAAATCCTATCATTATCAAAAGAAATTTTATTAAAGATCTTCTTTAATTCATTACCATGCTAAGCAACACCTATGAAGTATTTTAGAAATAGAAATTAAGATCAGACTATAATTAGAGCATTTAAGGATAATCATGGGTGATATGTATCCATGTTTGTGCTTCACACACTCGCATACGTGCAAACTTGTCTGCCCGTGCTATTTTTAATTTTGTACTCAGCACTTACACAAGATTCAATTTACAGTCTGACATTTGCTTCAACCACTCAAATGGACTGTTTTGTTATTGTCATTGTTCAACGCACCAACTATCTTCACATAAACGAATCCAGTGATCACTGTTCAGTCACCATCTTATTTGACTTCTCCTCAGTATTCGTGGCAGCTAATAATCCTTTCTTGAGGTGTCCTCTTTGTTGATGTCCACCCATCAAAGACCACCAGAATATGCCTGTAGCTGAACAAGCTGGGCTTTTGGATATTTGCTGTGAGAAGGGAAATCGCATACCACAGGGAACTGCGGGGCATTTTAGTAAGAGCATGCTAGGAAGTTCTTGTTATAGGTTGTGTTAGGTGATCTTTGGAGGAGAACTCAAGGAAGTGGAATCTGTTCTGGACTGGATACATTTCGGAAGCAATGGTATTCTATGGCTGAATAGCTGAATAGTTGTTATGCAGTCGATAGAACGAAGTGAGGCTCAGGCTATAATTAGTGAAGAAGCAGAAGTCGCTCATGTTCGTTGGGAGCAGGGAAGTTTGGAAATCTTTGTAGTTTGCATAGTGCTCCTAGTTTTGTCTGTGTTCAATCATGGCGACAGAGCGCCCTTGTTTTTGTCTCACTCTATCATGGTTACAAAGTAACCTTGTCTCACACTCTAGTTCCATGAAATTGTTCCTGCTGAGCAGGGAACACCATGACTCGCCTCTGCACCAGCTCAGCTCCCAGCTGACGGCTGTCAGTACTGCCTTTTTCCTTCTTAGTATCAGGGTTCCATATTCTCTTTGGTTTTTTTTCTACCTCTGTGCCTGCTCCTTTTCAGTCTTTCCAACAGAATCTTCCCCCATATGTGACTTTTAACTCTTAGGATTTCCCAGGCCTTATTTCCGAAGCATCTTTTATATTCTCCTATACTACTTTACTTACACAATTTCACTTATTTTTATGATTTTAATTACTATCTGATTTTTTTTTCAATCTGGACTAGTCTATGCTTAAAAGATGAGTTGGAAAACTACAACTCATAGTCTGTTTTTGCCCAGTATATAAGATGGTTTTTATATGTTTAAATAGTTGGGAAAAAAATCCAAAGAAAAATAATATTTCATGACACATGAAGTTTATATAAAACTCAAGTTACAGTGTTCATAGATAAAGTTTTATTGGAATCCAGGCATGTTCATTTGTTCAGGTATTATCTGTGGTTACTTTCTTGATGCGAGAGCAGTGCTGAAGATTGCAACAAAGACCACATGGCCCCCAAAGCCAAAATTGTTTACCAGCTGGACCTTTATAGAAAGAGTTTGCCAACCACTGTTCTAAAATCATATATTCAACTAACATTTGACATTTTCACTTGAATGGTTTAGTCATCCTAAAATACTTAAAACATAGGGTGACTGGGGGGCTCAGTTGGTTAAGCGTCTGCCTTTGGGTCAGGTCATGATCCCAGGGTCCTGAGACCCAGCCCCATGTCTGGCTCCCTGCTCAGTGGGGAGTCTGCTTCTCCTTCTCCCTCTGTCCCTCCCCTGCTCATGGTCTCTCTCTCTCTTTCTCTCTCAAATAAATAAATAAAACCTTTAAGAATAACTAAAATACTTAGTTTTATGCACATCCACTCCATATCATAAATCTATCTTTTTCCTATTCCTGTCCATCTTAATATCAGAGGTCACTGCCTACACTGTTACTCAAACCAGAAACCACAATTCATCTTTAATTCTTATCTTTCCTCTATCCCATATTTCTAATCCTTCTAGAAAACCCATTGTTTTTACTTCCTACCTGTATCTCAAATAGGTCAGGCAGTCTTCATTTCTTCTGCCACCATTCTATATCATACCACCACCATCTTGTGTCTGGTCTATTCTGGCCTCCTTATTGGTTTCCCACTTACGGGATTCTAAGTCCTGAACCTATGATATTTTCTATCATTAATCTGGTCTATTTTCTTCATAGCAATTACCATAATTTTTATATGACTATTTGGCTTTAAATTCTATATATTTATTTATCATCTATGCAAGCACATAAGCTCTTAAAAGGTAAATTCATGTCCTTTTGCCCAGCAGTGATATAAACACTTTGAAGAATGACTAGTACGGAGTAGAAAGTTAATAAGTACTTTTTTTTCAAACCAGTGACTGACCTGCTTAAAGACCACAAAGGCAGATGTACAATTAGCCTCCCCCTATACATACATGCATACTGTTCATTTCTAAAGAAAACATATGTATAAACTGATGCGTATTCAATTGCCAATGCATGACTTTAAATTGGAACAATATCTACAGGAGAGGCAGTTTTCTCTAAGGAAAAAAAAAAGGATGATATTGATTTCATCCTGATTTTAATAATTAGATCTTGGTCAGCTTTTGTTGTTGCTGGTGGTGGTGCTAGTGCCGGTTGTGATGGTTACATTTTTCCTAGCCAACAAAACCAAACCAGCAATTTGCTTACATCATTCTGGTGACCCAAGAGCTATCTCAAAGTGCACCAGTCATTTCCTTGATAATTTGTTGTTAATCATCAGTATACTTTTTTTTCTAATATATAGGAAAGAACTATCTACTTATTTTATGTGGATTTTAAATAGGAACTTAGAAACTCTTCCAAAATAAACACTGAGATAAGAATGTAGATGAACTGTGTATAAGCACTGTTTTTGTGCGTTCAACAATAAGGAGAAACTGCTGAATGGTGGAATGAGGTTTTAGGTAGACCCAACATGGTGAAATGGTCATAGAAAGTGGTGTGAAGGTCACTTGAGAACAGATTTTGTAAAGTTATAGGGAAAGAGGCCAGACTGCAGAGCTTTACAGATAAATTACCTGACAAGAAAAGAAGGCAGTGAGTTGGCAGCAAAGGAGAGAACAAAAAAGGGGTGGTAGACAGATGGAGAATCAAATACACTAGGAGAGGAGAGGGAAAGTTCTCTGTGTTTGAAGGCAGAAGAAAAGAAAGTCACTAACGTGGAAAAAATTGAATTTGGCAGAGTGAAGAAAGCATAAGAACTGTACCACTCAGAAGCTTAAGTGTCTTCCCAAGTTTTGAATAATAATTTGGATTTCGAAAATATTTTTACATAATTTATATCATATGACCCTCACAAAAACTGTATAAGTCTAAGTCAAACAAGACTGGTGGTTCTATTCCCATTTCACAGATTAGGAAACAGAAGCTCAGTTCCCAGGGTCATGCAGAGGGTCTGTAACATAAGGCAGAACAGAAGTGTTCTCACTTCTGCATTTTTATACTTGCCACTATACCATGTTGACAGTGTCGTGTTAATCTTTAAACAGGAGGAGATCAAAATCTGCTGTGAGGAAGAAAAACATTTAAGGCAATGATCCAAAAGAAGTAGTCTCTTTTCCCACCCACTCACTTAAACTATTATCACATTTAAATGAATTTTAGTAAGCCAGGAGTGTAGAAAGAGATGACTGTCATGAAGGAGCATGGGGAGCATTTATTTATTTTTAAATTGCTGTACACCCATCACTTGCCGGGTGTTGGAGATGTCATGGTGAATAAAAATAGCCATTGTCCCAGCCTTAATGAAGCGTATTCTCCAGTGGAATGGATGGGCTTTTAATCAAGTAACAAAAATAAATATTTGAGTACAAACCCAAATAAGAAGGCAAAGTCAAGAATGCTCTGAAAGAACTTTACATGGGGCTTCATTGAACCTGTAGGGAAGGGAGATGTTTGATTAATGAGAGGATGAAAATTGATCTAGGGGCGCCCGGGTGGCTCAGTAGTTAAGCATCTGCCTTGGCTCAGGGCGTGATCCCGGTGTTCTGGGATCGAGCCCCACATCGGGCTCCTCTGCTGGGAGCCTGCTTCTTCCTCTCCCACTCCCCCTGCTTGTGTTCCCTCTCTCACTGGCTGTCTCTCTCTCTGTCAAATAAATAAATGAAATCTTAAAAAAAAAAAAAGAAAATTGATCTAAACTCTAAAGGAAGAAGAGGAGTGAAATATCTGAGGAGGATTGATAGACGAGGCTTTTAGGAAGGCTCTCATATATGAAGAAGTGAAAGGATCTAGTATGACCAGAAAAATTTTAGTTTGCCAATGTTCATGTGCCCTGAATTATAACCAACATAGTAGGATTCTTGCTTCATTTTAAATAATTATGTAATGGCATTGAGCCACGTGATTTTGATTCAACATTTTTCTCAAGTGATGAGTTAAAATAGAGAACAAATTGATTGCTATAAAATATTAATTTCTGGGAGAATATATATATACATATTCTTGCAAAGGTCTCAAATTGTGTTTTGCATATGATAAGAAGTCATGAAATAATGATTAGCTAATTCTTTCAACATATGTTTACTGAAAACCTATCAAGTATAATGTATACAAACACCTGGCTGGATGCCATTGTAAGTTTTTTATCCTTTAATTTGACTGAAGAATGGCCAGGACATGCTTTAAATGAATTCTTCTTGCCTTGGAAAAAGCCATTGCTATATATTTTTGATGTGCTTATAAAATCTAGATTTATGCTGTCTTTTCTGCCTTAGCCTCAGGTGGGGCAGGATTCTTGCAGTGCTGTAGTGATGAAAATGTTCTGTATCTGTGCTGTCCCTGATGGAATCATTCGCTACTGGCTATCGAGCATTTGGAATATGGTTGGTACAACTGAAAATGGAATCTTTTATTTTATTTAATTTTAATTAATTTTAATTTAGTAGCAACTGTACTGGATAGTGATACTTCAGAGGGATTTTGACTTTGGGTTCCCACTGTAATACTTCTGATACATTTGACATGAACTTGATATTTCTTATTATCTGTGGCCAGAATATAATTGAAAGAGATGTTTTCTTGGTAGAAGGAAGAACTTATCTTAGGGTAAAAAATGCAGGTGTGAACAGAAGGTCTCAGTTCTCTTGGGGAATAACAATTGCACTTGTTTCTATCCAAAAAATCCACCAAAGCAGGTCGATAGAATTGCACAGTAAGTGATTTTTTTCAAGGAACCAAAGAGTTAAACAATTTTCTTTATGTTTACCATTTGAGCAACAGCCACTGACAAAGAGACAGAAACCCTGAAAATAAGCGAAATAAAATTACTTTTATAATAAACATTCAGAAAAATCTAGTGGTCAGATTAAGAAGACAGATGGGAGATTAATCTGTGGTCAGCCAACTCATTTCTTTTCATCATATCCAATTTTTAGAGTTTCAATGAGACATCATTTGTCTCTAAAATATTTATATTTATGTTTATATTTGAATGTGAATGCATACAATTGAATGTGTTGAATGTGTAGAAAAAGAGTGTTTAGAGTGAAAAGTATACCTCTCTTCCATGTTTGTACCATGACATCTAGTGCTACTGCTGAGAGATTGTGCTTACTATCAATTTTCTCTCTCTCTCTCTTTTTTTTTTTTCAAAATTCACATATTTACTCCTTGAACATGTTTACTGAGTGCCTATTACATGCTAGGCATTGGTCTAGGCACTGGTTTATTTCAGTGAAAATTAAAAAAAAAGCACAATAAAAACTTCCTTAAAGAAATTACATGCTAAGGTAAGAAAATAGGCAATAAACAAAATAAATAAGGAAAACGCATGGCGTGTTAAATAGTGGTAAATGCTACAGATTTTTTAAAAGGACCTTAAAAGAGATGAAGGCATTGAAGAAGAAAAGGTAATGAGTGCCTCGGTTGGAGAAGTTTACATTTTAAATAGGGTTAGCAGAGAAGGACTTTCAGAATTTTACTTTTCAAAGACTTGGAGAAGATAAAGGAGTAAGACATGTTTAGGAAGAGAACTGCAAGAGCAAAAGCCTTAAGATAAGAGTTTGTCCAGCATCTTCCAAGAAATCATCTTTGTTTTCTGTGGCTGAAACAGGGATTGCAAGACAGAGGCTTTTGATGTCAAGTAATTAATACACCAATCTATTGATGAATCATAGTTATAATATCTTATATATTGTGTATTTTTCCTCATCAGATGTATTATTAGCCTCTAGGTTAGAAATAGGGCTCTATCTCCCTAATACACGTTATCTCTATTAACTGCACATTATCTTCAAATAAAATAATTATAAATTCAGTAGGGTCTAATTATTTGTCTTATGGAATATATTATGTAATACTTACAAAAAGAGCAATGCTGGTTTCTTCCCAATGTGCTTTTCAAAGGCCAAGATCATGTTGGAATACAATAATCCATCCTCTGGTTGAGGATGTAAGACTGATTGTTTTGTACTGAATATAGTTCCATAAAGAATTATCAAAATGTGAATTGACTTGATTAAAATGACATTATTGCCAGTTATTATTTTTATTGCAAAAAATAAAAGACTTATGGAAGAGAACATTATACTAATTTTGTGTATTAATGAGGACATCAAAGTCTAGAGAGAGGTAAAATGATTTTCCCAAAACTCGTATGTTACAACTAGCATTATTGCATTCATAATATGTGATAGCCATTGTGCTAACTACTTTACAGGCACTGTGTAATTATAATCTACCCACCAACTCTGAGAGGGAGTCATTATTATTCTTCCACTAATGCGGGAATTTAGAGAAATAAGTAACTTCAAAGTCACACAGCTGGTGAGTGGTGCAGCTGGGATCCTATCTTGATCTTGGTACCTCAGAAAGAATCCACACTGAGAACTCTTTGCTAAGCTGATGGAGATACAAGCAGGAATGCCCTATTGGAAACGCGACGGGCAGAGAGGGACCCAGCGAAGAGAGCATTTTAGTAAGACGTTGGATTGAGTTTCATCTTCACATAAGAGAGTATATTTTGGAGCAAGCTATGTAACTTTTTAAATCTGTTTCTAGTTCTGAAAATCGAGGAACCAAATTACAGCTCCGTATTTGTTTATCGTGACGTTGGCTTTATCCATTGTGAGTAATTTAAATTGTGAGTATATTCTTACAGAGTAAATTAAAGAAGATATTCAGTTGAGATGAAAACCTTTATATGGCTAAAAGAACATAGATCATTATAGATAGTCCCCGACTTACAATGGTCCCACTTAAAGTGACATGACTTACTCACTGTGGGTAGGGAAGCTTTTCACGTTACTTTTACATTATTAGTAATGAATTTGCAATAAGCATCCAATCTCCCACACCGAGACCCCTAGTGATCAATTGAATACATTTACTGGATCACCAGCTGAGATTACAGGGTGTAATCTGTGGCTTGGGATCAGAGATTTCTCTGTGTAAATTTAATTTACCCTTATGGGGATCAAAAGCTCATTAAAACCCCATTCTCTCCAACAGAGCTAAAAGCTTAAAGCAATTAGTATTTGAAAAATATTTTCTTTCATTAATTTTTTCAATAAGAAATCTCTGGTAAGTATTAATATGGTGTATTTTACAATTAGAAAGGCATGGACTATGACTTTTGCATTTTGTAGTTGTTCTGGATTACTATTCTCTAACAAGTATTTACACAGCAATTTAAACAATAACAACATCAACAACAAAATAGTGTCTAGGTACTCATTTCATTCAAATGAATTGACTAATAACTTTCAAGAGATCTAGATTATTCCTGCACGGAAGGAGAAGTGAGAAAACATTTTTAATCATTAACTCAAGAGAGTTTGCCACTTTTCAGTAGGGAAGACATCGTGTACTAGCTGCTTGAGCCTGAAGGCTGTTGATTAGTTACACAGATGTGTTAGAAATAGAGCTGCGGGCAATGTTTAGCATGACTAGTGAATGAATAAGTGCAGTTTTCTTATACACTTCATTTACGACACTACACTATCCTTATCAATTACTATATGCAAGTTAAGTGTAAGTCTGCGTGATTATGTAGTTTCTTTTATATCCAACCATTATTCACAAAGAAAATATTCGTGAACAGAAAGAGATGATAAACGTTGGTGGAAAACAATCAAATGTTTTTGTTTCGTTTTAAAATGCTGACATAATTTGAAGCTTTGATATATTGCTAAGTCTCTGTATTATAATAGCATGTTGACAAATGATACTATGAATGGATAATCTGTAATATTACAAATCACAGATTGGGGAGAATTTTGTATAATAAGTTAGCTCATTCTTTTATCAATATCTCTCCTTGGTAGTGCATCTGGTGTTTAGAAGAATGTATTAACGCTTTCAGTCCATTCATGCAACTTTCAAGACTTTGAGTGATATTGAAAAATACGGTAAATATGATTACAATAGCAAAAACCCCCAAGTACGATTTTGGCTGTAAGAGAGAATGTCCCTATAAATGCCTCAGTACATACAAATATTCTTAACACTAATAAAATGGTTTCGAAGAACAGATGAATTTGTAGTTGAGGCCATTAAAGAGTAAAACTTTTCAACTGCGTTTGATGTTCCTTTTTCTTTGTGGTGGAGAATTCTGAAACATGTCTTAGAAAATAACATATAAACTTTTGTCATCAGTTTTTTTAAGTGAGAATTTTCCCCAACTTTATTAATATATAATTAATGAGTGAAATTATATTAAAGTGTATAACATGATGATCTGACATACTACATATAGTGAAAGGATTCTCCCTCCTCACACTGAGTTAATTAACACCTTCATCAGCTCACGTTTACTTTTTCAAATTTCAGTTGTACGGAGTGATGTTATTAACTACAGTCACCATGTTATACATTCGATCCTCAGACTTTATTCATCGTATAGGTGAAAGTTTGTACCCTTCTAACAACCTCTTCCTAGTTCATCCACACTCCAGCCACCGGCAACCACTTTTTCCTTTC
Organism: Ursus arctos; assembly: GCF_023065955.2. Taxonomy (NCBI): domain Eukaryota; kingdom Metazoa; phylum Chordata; class Mammalia; order Carnivora; family Ursidae; genus Ursus; species Ursus arctos. The sequence goes on from NW_026622775.1 coordinate 22,399,518, forward strand.
TGTGTTTATGAGTGTTATTTAAAAAAGAAATTCCACATATAAGTGATAGTATGAAGAATTTGTCTTTTCTGCCTGGATTATATCACTTAGCACAATGTCTTCCAGTTTTGTCTATGTTGTCAGTGAAAGGATATCCTTCATTTTTAAGGCTGAAAATTATGCCTCTGTGTGTGTGTGTGTGTGTGTGTGTGTGTATTATAAAGAAATGGATAAAGAAATTATAAAGAAAATGGATAAGGAAAATATTATATATATAATATTTATATATAAAATATATATCCATTCATCCATTGACACTTAGTTTCCATACATTGGATATTATGAATAATGCTGCTATGAATATGAGAATACAGAAATCTCTTTGAGGGCGCCTGGGTGGCTCCATCATTAAGCCTCTGCATTCGACTCAGGTCATGATCTCTGGGTCCTGGGATCAAGCCCTGCATTGGGCTCCCTGCTCAGTGGGGAGTCTGCTTCTCCCTCTGCCTCTGCTGCTCCCCCTGCTTGTGCTTGCTCACTCTCTGTCTCTCTGTCAAATAAATAAATAAAATCTTTTAAAAAAAGAAATCTCTCCGAGATAATAACTTCATTTCCTTCAGATATATATCCAGAAATGGGATTACTGAATCAAATGGTAGTTCTATTTTAATTTTTTGAGGAACCTCCGTATTGTTTTCCATAGTGGCTACACCAGGGTACCTCCCACCAATAGGGTACAAATCCTTGCCAGCATTCGATATTTCTCATTTTTATGATAACGGACATCCTAACAGGTGTGCATTGATATCTCATTGCAGTTTTGATTTGCATTTCTCTGATGATTAGTGATGTGGACCTTTTCATGTACCTGTTGGTAATTTGTATGTCGTCTTTGGAAAAATGTCTATTTAGGCCTCATGCCCATTTTTAGTTGGATCATTTGGGGTTTTTTGCTATTGAATTGTGTGAGTTCCTTGTACACTTTAGATAATAAGCCTTTATCATTATGTGATTTGCAAAGATTTTCTCCCATTCCATTTTATTTTGTCCTTCTTTTGTGGTGATTTCCTTTGCAGTGCAGCAGCTTTTTAGTCTGGCATAGTCCAACTTGTTTAGTTTTGCTTTTGTTGTCTTTCTCTATGATGTCAAATCCAAAAGATTATTGTCAAGACCAATGTCGAGGAACTTACCCTCTATGTTTTCTCCCAGACGTTTGCAGTTTCAGATCTTATGTTTGGGTCTTTAATCCATTTTGAGTTGATTTTGATGTATGGTGTAAGATAGGTGTCTAGTTTTATTATTTTGTTTTTAGCTCTCCAGTGTTCCCTATGCCATTTATTGAGGAAATCATTCTTTCCCTATTGTACATTCTTGGTTCCTTTGTTGAAAATTAATTGACCATATAGGGTGGGTTTATTTCTGGGCTCCGTATTCTCTCCCATTGATCTATGTGTTGGTTTTCAAGTCAATAGCATACTGTTTTGATTATTATAGGTTTGTATTACAGTTTGAAATCAGGAAGTGTGATACTTCCAGCTTTGTCCCTCTTTGTCAAAATCGCTTTGGCTATTTGGGGTCTTTTGTAGTTCCATACAAATTGTAGTATTTTTTTTTCCACTTCTATAAAAAGTGTCATTAGAAGTTTGATAGAAATTGCATTGAATCTATAGATCATTTTGAATAGTATGCGTATTTTAACAATGTTAATTCTTCAGTCCATGAAAGTGAGACATAAAAGGATTAAGTAATTTGACATAGTCACACAGCTGTTTGGTGGCAGAGTGGGGATCTGAACCTGGCCACTAAGAAATCAGATCCCTTCCTCTTGAACCACTCTACTGTTCTTCCTTATAAACAGAAAATAACAGAAAGGGAATAAGCAAAATCTTGAGAAGATCAGGAGACTTGAGTGGGGAACTGCAGAAAATGAGATGATAGAGCGGAAGGTAAACTTTCTTACAACGGGAGTCTTTCAACCAAGGGAAAAGCTGCTGACCCTATAATTGAAAAAGGTGAAGATGGCTTTAAGCTGCAAGAGCTTAGGACCATTAACTAAATTGGGAACAAACTAGTGACACCATCAAGATGCTTTGCTTCTTCAGAAAAGTTGTTAAGACATAACCTAAGATTATTTTCATGATGTGATGAAGCAAACTTCACAGGTAACTGACTGCTTTCTGCCTTGTTCTAAGTTTAATTGATTTTTTTCCTCTAAGTGAATTTGAATCATGTCTCTAAGACAATCCTTATTCCACCTTACTTCATTTCTTCTATCCAAATATCCAGGGAGACATATAATAACCTCCAGCCCTTTCTCATGTGACCCAGGCTTTCAATATATTAGGTCAGGAATCTCACTGATGTCAAGTTTATCTTAGTTCTGCACTAAAATAAAATTAAATGTTAGGCAATTGGAAAAACTTCAATTTAGGCCACAGCCCCATGGCACAATTTAGAAAAAAGTTTACAGCTATAGTTTATTGAAGGTAGACGTTGATCTGAATGCCTTACAGTACTATCTCATTTACTTCTCACAACAACTCTTTTTTAGAAGAGTATAATAAATTCTTAATTATAGCATAAAGGTTAAAGGAAAAGACCATTAAAAAGAGCTATAGCTAATACAACTTGCTAACAAAATCACCTCACAAAAAGAGATAATTTTGACATCAAAAATATAAAAGAGGAAGAGTGAAAGGATAAGAACTTTATAGGTGAATGAAGATAAATTGTTATCAGCGATTTTATCTAAGGACTATTTTATCTATGAAATATTTTATGTAAACCTCATGGAAACCCACAAAGCTAAAATTGAGAGCAGAGACATGAAACATAAAAAAGGGGATACTGAGCAAATCACCCCAGAAAACCAGCAATTTACAAAGGTAGACAAAAACAGAAAGAAAAAGAAACAATGGAGAGACAAAATAACCAAAAGGCAAAAGATAAAATGGCAGCAGTAAATCTTTTCATATCAATAATGACCCTAAATGTAAATAGATTGAACTCACCAATTAAAAAGTACAGGTGGCTGGAGAGATAAAAAAAGCAATACCTACCCTCTGTTTATAGGAGTAAAAAGGCACATATATGCGAAAAGAAAAGATGGATGCTGGCATTCCAACCAAAGGAAAACCAAAAGAAGGCAAGCTTAGGGGCACCTGGGTGGCTCAATGGGTTAAGTGTCTAGCTCTTGATCTCAGCTCAGGTATCAATCTCAGGATCATGAGTTCAACCTTGCATTGGGCTCCACACTGGGCATGGAGCCTACTTAATAATGAAAAAATAAAAAGCAGGTTTAGCTATAATAATATCAGACAAAACAGACTTCAAGCCCAAAAGGGTAGGTAACAAGAGACAAAGAAGGTCATTATATAATAATACAGGGGTCAACATATGAAGGATATATAACAATCATAAATATATATGCTCCTGACATACGCACCAAAGTATACTAAGCAAATAATAACAAATCTTAAGGGAAAAATGGACAACAATAAAATAATAATAAGGTACTTTAGTACCTCACTATCAGCAATGATCATCCAGACAGATAATCAACAAGGAATCATTATAATTGAGCCACACTTCAGAACAAATGGACTTAATAGACATACAAAGAACATTCTATCCAAAATCAGCAGAACACATGTTCTTCTATTAGTGCATATGTAACATTCTGCAGGACAGATCATGATAGGCCACAAAACAAATTATCATACATTTAAGAAGATTGAAATCATACCAACTGTCTTCTCTAATCACAGTGATATGAAATCAGAAATCAACAAAAGGGGGGTGCCTGGGTGGCTCAGTAGGTTAAGCGCCTGCCTTCAGCTCAGGTCATGATCCCAGAGTCCCAGGATCCAGACCTATATCAGGCTTCCTGCTCAGCAGGGAGTCTGCTTCTGCCTCTCCTGCTCCCCCTGCTTGTGCTCTTTCTCTCTGTCAAATAAATAAATAAAATCTTTAAAAAAATCAACAAAAGGAAAATGAGAAGATCTACAAGTATGTGGAAACTAAACAACACACTTCTACACAAGCATTGGGTCAAAAAAGACACCAAAAAAGAAATAGAAAATTATCTCGAAACATGCAAAAATGCAACCTGTCAAATATTGCAGGACACAGCAAAAGCGGTTCTGAGTGAAAAGTTCATAACAATAAAAGCATATGTTAAGAAATAAGAAAGATTACAAATAAACAACCTAACTTTACAACTCATTGAACTAGAAAAAGTCCAAAGTCAGCAGGAGAAAGGAAATAATAAAAATCAGAATGGAAATAAATGAAATAGAGACCAAAAAAAAATAGAAAGGATTAATGGAACTAAGAGCTGGTTCTTTGAAGAGATAAGCAAAACTGACGAATATTTAGCTAGTTTAACTAAAAAAAAAGGAGAGAGAGAGAGAAGACTCAAAAAAATGATGTTAGAAATGAAAGAGGAGAGGACTGATACTATAAAAATACACAGAATCATGAAAGACTACTATGAACAAGTGTGTGCCAACAAATTGCATAACCTAGAAGAAATGGATACATCCCTAGAAACACACAACCTACCAAGACTGAATCAGAAAGAAATAGAAAATTGAACCAAGAGGGGCGCCTGGGTGGCTCAGCTGTTAAGCGTCTGCCTTCGGCTCAGGGCGTGATCCTGGCGTTATGGGATCGAGCTCCACATCAGGCTCCTCTGCTGGGAGCCTACTTCTTCCTCTCCCACTCCCCCTGCTTGTGTTCCCTCTCTTGCTGGCTGTCTCTCTCTCTGTCCAATAAATAAATGAAATTTTAAAAAAAAAAAGGAAAAGAAAATTGAACCAAGAATGAGTGAAGAGATTGAAACACTAATCAAAAAAATCCCAACACAGAAAACTCCAGGACCAGAGAGTTCACGGGAGAATTCTACCAAACATTTAAAGAAGAAATCCTCCTCAAACTCTTCCAAAATATTGAACAGGGAACACTTCCAAACTCATTCTAAGAAGTCAGCATTACTTTGATACCAAAACCAGATAAGGATACAAAAAGAAAGGAAAGAAAGAAAGAAAGAAAGAAAGAAAGAAAGAAAGAAAGAAAGAAAAAAAAAAGAAAGAAAGAAAGAAAAGAAAACTATAGCCCAATATAGATACAAACATCAACAAATACTGGCAAATCAATTAAAAGGATCATATAACATGACCAAGTGAGATTTATCCCTGGGATGCAAGAATAAAACATATGCAAATCAATACATGTAATATGTCACATCAATGAAAGATAAAAATCACAGGATCATTTCAATAGATGCAGAAAAGGCATTTGACATATACAACACCCTTTCATGATAAAACCCTTAACCTATTGTGTGTAGAAGGAACATACCTCAACACAATAAAGTCCATGAATGTCAAACCCACAGCTAATATAGTACTCAATGGAGAAAAATAGAAAGTGTTTCCTTTAAGATTAGGTACAAAACAAGGGTGCCCACTCTCATCAATCCTATTCAGTATAGTTCTAAAAGTCCTAGCTAGAACAATTAGTCAAAACAAGGAAATAAAAGGCATCCAAATTGGAAAGGAAGAATTAAATTGTTATTTTTGCTGATGATACGACTTTATATAAAGAGAACCTTAAACAGTCAATCAAAAAACTGTTGGAATTAATCAATGATTTCAGTAAACTGGCAGGATACAGTGTCAACATTCCGAAATCAATTGCATTCTTTTATATTAATGTTGAAGCATCTGTGAGAGAAATAAAGAAAACTATCCTATTCACAAGGGGATCAAAAACAATGATATACTTAGGAATAAATTTAACCAATAAAGTGAAAGATCTGTACAATGAAAACTACGAGACTCTGCTGAAAGAAATTAAGAAGACACCAATGAATGGAAAGACATTCCATGCTTATGGATCAGAAGAATTAATAATGCTAAAATGGCAGTACTACCCAAAGCCATCAGAGATTCAGTGCAATCCCAATCAATATACCACAGACATTCTTCACAGAAATAGAAGAAACAATCCTAAAATTGTGTAAAACTTCAAAGAAGACTCTGAGTAGCCAAAGAATCCTGAAAAAAAAAAGAACAAAGCTGGAGGTATCATGAGTCCAAATTTCAAAGTACACTACAAACCATAGTAAGAAAAATTGTACTGGTACAACAATAGAAACATTGACTAATGGAAAAGAATAGAGAGCCCATAATAAAATTCTGGTATACATAGTCAAGTAATATTTAACAAGGGAGTCAATAATACCCAATGGGAAAGGACAGTATTCTCAAAAAATGATGCTGGAAAACTGGGGAAACACATGCAGAACAATGGACCAAAGACTTAAACATAGGATCTGATACCATAAAAATCCTAAAAGAAATGTATGGAAGAAGATCATCAATATTGGTCTTGGCAATGATTCTTTGAACATGACACCAAAAGGACAAACAAAAGCCCAAATCAACAAATTGGACTACATAAACCCAAAAGGTTCTGCACAGCAAAAGAAACAATTAACAAATGAAAAGACAAAAACAGAATGGAAAAAAATGTTTGCAAATCATACATATTGGATAGGGGATTAATATCCAAAATATATAAAGAACTCAGTCAATTTAACAACAACAAGAAAAACAATATGATTAAAAAATGGTCAGAAGAATCAAACAGATTTTTTTTTTCCAAAAAGGATATCAAAATAGCCAGCAGATACGTATGTGAAAAGATGTCAACATCACTCACTCATCATCAGGTAAATGCAAGTGAAAATCACAATGAGTTATCACCTCAGACCTGTTAGAATGACTATCATCAAGAATATAAGAGACAACAGGTGCTGGCAAGTTTGTGTTGTAAAAGGGACCCTTATACATTGTTGGTGGAAATGTAAATTAGCCCAACCACTAGGGAAAACAACATGGAGCTTCTTTAAAATATAAAACTAGATCTACCATATGATCCAGGAATTCTACTTCTGGGTATATACTCAAAGGAAATGAAAACAAGGTTTCCACAAGATATTTGCACTCTCATGTTTATCACAGTATTCATTATTCACAACTGCCAATATATGGAAACAACCCAAATGTCCACCAATGGATGAAGAATGGTTAAAAAAGGTATGATGCATATACACAATGGACTATTATTTAGCCATGAGAAAGGAGGGTATCTTTCCACTTGTGACACATAGATGGCCCTTGAGCACATTATGCTAAGCAAGATACATTAGACAGAGAAGGCAATTACTATATAATATCACTTACATATGGAATCTATACAAATTAAACCTGGTCAACAGGGTAAAAAGGTGATTACTGGGGGATGGGGTTGGTGAGGGGGATAAGAGTGATAGTGTTTAGGGGCGCCTGGGTGGCACAGCAGTTAAGCGTCTGCCTTCGGCTCAGGGCGTGATCCTGGCGTTACGGGATCGAGCCCCACATCAGGCTCCTCTGCTATGAGCCTGCTTCTTCCTCTCCCACTCCCCCTGCTTGTGTTCCCCCTCTCGCTGGCTGTCTCTATAAAAAAAAAAAAAAGAGTGATAGTGTTTAAGAGTATAAACTCATAACAACTAGTAAAAAAAGCCATAGAGATCTAATACACAGTAAAATGAATATAGACAATAATGTACTATAGTTACATGATGTAACAGATGTCACTACATTGGTAATCATATTACAATATATAAATGTGTCAAAGTAACACTCTATATACTTTAAATTTATACAATGTTACTTGTAAAAATTATTACAAAAAAAAAAAAAGAAAAAAATGGTGATGTTAAATCCAAAGTAAGAATTTTATAGAGATCTGCCCACTCTTGAATATCTGAAAGAGAGATAAAGGACAAGTGATTACAAAGCCATACTGACATTTTACATGAGATTATAATCTGTAAATCTGCATATGTTTTTTCTCTAAGATTTGAGTTAATGGGATAAAAAATAGAGTGTAATGAGAATGTGTGGCTCAAAAAGGATATGAAGCTGCAGGAATCTATAAAATGTTTAATATACCTGCCCTTTTTGCTTTAGGGTGTTTATTCTATGTTTTTACAATGATATAATAATAAGTGCATTTATTATTATTATCTCAATTATTATGAGGCTTAAAAATAACCATATTAACTGCAATTTAAAAAAATTCTCAACCATTTGGGTTCATAGTTTTTATGCAATTTGGTGGGATCTTCCATCTGCATCTGATAAATAAAATGCTATTATAGTTTCTGGTTAGAGGCTAGGAATTTTTACTGTCTGGAAAATGAAATTAGAAGAGATGAAATACATTTATATAGTATAGAAACAAGGATACCAGTTGATCTGTGAAATGTGAAGTTTCTGATGCAATCATGAAGAAAAGGACATTTAGGAAGGAAAATGTTATCTACCTTTTAGTGCCCTTTTAACTTTGGTCACAGTGTCACTGTGGTCATGACTCCTGAGTAATAAGATTATTTTTCTCCATTTTGATAAAAATATGGAGCCAGACTTAAATTAGTATAAATCCAAAAGGCATTCTAAAATTTGTATTTCCCTACTTCATATTTCATAGATAAAAGGATTCTTTGATTTGATCAAAAGGCTACAAAAATGACTGTTTTCCCTGTTTTATTCACATATAAAGTTTAATTTCAGTGAACCCTGCTTTTGAACTAAAGATGGTCTTTCCTACTAACCATAAGTCAATCTAACTTTAACTGTTATGAAATATTAAATCAGTTTTAATTAATCTACCCGTGGGATATAAAATATTTCTTTTCACATCGTTAACATATTTATCACAGCAAGCTTCATTATCTATGTATAATGGACTTAGGTCTTGTTTCCAATACTGAGTCATGGAGTTCTGGATAGGAAAACATCTCAACATAATATCCCCTCCTCACTGATGATTTGGGCAGCAGCAACTTTGGGTTCAGTTAAGGATATATGGTGATTCTCTTGGAGATTTCACTAATTTTTCCATCAAAGTCCTTTTGATTCCCAAATCACTGGTTATATAATTCTGCTGTCTGCTTCCTTAAGATATTCAAACATGTACTTTACTGATTTAGAGGAAATTAGTGGATCCCAATAGAGTGGGCGGTGAATGAATAGCATCGTTCTTTGGCTCCTAAGAAAATTTTATAGAGGTGTTTGGCTTCCTTCTTTGACTGACTTTCTGGCAAGATGATGCACTCTGAATGGTTATAGGTCTGTCCCTGCCCATGAGGAGGAGGGATGGCCACTGGTTAGTTACAATGGCTTCTCTCATCTAGTGTCATAGATTTTTGTACCTATATGAGGTCAGTGGGGAAATAATATAACCAAGTGATTAATACCTAGGAATTTGATGTCAAACAGATTTCTTCAAAACGAGAATTTGCCAGAAACTATTCAGGTAAATTTGGGACAAAATATTATATTTTGTGAACATCAGTTTTGTCATTTGTTTTTTTTTTTTTTTTTGTAAAGATTTTATTTATTTATTTGACAGAGCGAGACAGCCAAAGAGAGAGGGAACACAAGCAGGGGGAGTGGGAGAGGAAGAAGCAGGCTCCCAGTGGAGAAGCCTGATGTAGGGCTCGATCCCAGAACGCTGGGATCACACCCTGAGCCGAAGGCAGACGCTTAACGACTGAGCCACCCAGGTGCCCCAGTTTTGTCATTTGTAAATGAGGTTGGTAGTACTCATGCATGAGTGGTTTTGAGGTTTATGTGGCATAGTGGAAATAAAGTGCTTGACCTAGGTCACAGCAGGCATTTACTAAGTAACAGCTATTCAAATTATTACATAACTAGATGTATGTTTTATATAGTATTATGAAAATTATATATTACTACTGATTTATGAAAATGTAGACCTGACAGTTTGATCGTGGATAAAGCCTCCTCTATTTCTCACCATGATATTTTTAATCTTCTAAGGCCAATGCATGGCATATCTGAGGACAAAAACATAGGAAAGTCTATTATGATTAGGTTGGTTGACTATTTTGATTCTACTTCTACAGCACTCTAATTCTGACTCTAGAAATAATTGTAGCAGTTTTTTTTTTTTAATGAAAATAAAGGGCAAATAATGTGTTGACATCTTTAGGTTCCTATTATTGTTTGAGGTCTACAGATAATTGAGCACTGTCTATGTGCCAGAAAAGGCTGCAGGCACTAACATCACACTCAGTGTTTCATGAATGAATTTAACATTGAAGATAATCACTTGAAATTAAAATCCTTTCAAAAATGTAATAGTAAAGCATGGCTTACCGTTGTGATCAGTTACTAAGGAAATTGTCAAACTGCCCTTGTAAAAAAGGAAAAAAAATATTATTAAGCACTTATAATGTGTATTTTCATATATAACATCTCAATTAATTTAACTACTAAGGACTGCTATGTGATTTTTTACCCACTACGAGATAACAAAAAACCATCAGAAATTAATGAACTTATACAAAATTGGACACACAAATGATTACTAGAGCTGGAATTCCTCCAAGTGTAATATTTTAAGTCATATGCATTAAAATTAACATAACCCAGCTTAAAATATGAATTAGTTATGATTCATTCTATATGAAAAAAATATTTGCAGTCAGTTCATTACTATTAGAAAATAGAATCAAATAATTGGACCGTAGAAATAAAAGGTATTTTTGGGGAAAGCCATAATCTGTCAAATCTCTTCTTTTTTCCCTTCTCGTGATTTATTTTAAAGGAATTAAGTCAGTAAGATTTTAAGGTTTTATCATATTTGTAAAAGAAGTCTCAAGTCTTAAGATGTAGCAAGGCCTTAGAAATTGCAAAATACATTATTAAATACAAATCAATTGTAATTAGTAGCCTGAGAAAATTATGGCTGTCCTAGATGAGTGATTTAATTTTCTTGGCATTAAATAGTTTACTTAGAGGTTTATGGTCTAAGAGACAAAACTTTAATTTCAATTCTTCCAACAACTCCAACTTGGTGACTTTGAAAATTTTTATCACTGCTGTCCCGCTTCTCTATTGATAAAACGTTAATAATAATGTCCTGTCTCGCCAGGAGAATAAATTAGTAAAATATAGCACAAATTCTTTTGAAAGTTAAGATTATAAAAAGTAAAGTTTGGGTCTTAATATGGTCTAAACCTTCTGAATTTCAAATTTCATGAAAAATTTTTTATTGAAAAACGATTGTGGATAATGTAAAGTATTTCACTGAAGCAGTAACATCGTTTTCATATTCAGCGATCGTATTAAAAGACTTAGCATCTCATAACTGCAGTTTCTTGTTCAGTAAAAGAATAGCCATTTTTCCTTTATTTTTTAGCACTCTGAAAAAGCACTACTCACAAGTTAAATTTTTTTAAGGCTAAAGAAAAAATCCTAATGGAAAAGTAAAGTCTCAACTTCTTGGCCTAAAACCATGCAACACTGTTTCTCAGATGGGAAAAGAGGAAGAGTGAAAAATGTGATGAACCCTTAATACTATAAGCTCCTCTAACTGAGATGTGGTGGTAATTGCTTTTTATTTTTTTGTAACATCTCCTGAAAATGGTAATGCTTTCAAGTGAGGATCAAAGAGAATGACCTACATAAGAAATAGATTGCAAGTGTAGTTACATTTTTCATCCTTTGTAATATGCTTCTTGCATCCATATTTCTAATAAGAAACACAGCATAATGCTCATCATTTTTTAAAATGAGTTGTCACTAAGGTCAGATGGGGTACTTGGAAAAAAGAAAAAAAAATATGATTTGCACCAAGTTGTTAATGCCAATAGATGGATCAGTAGATGGATCTCTCCTCACATACCACCTTTATACATTTGAAGGTTATTTCAAATATATATATATATGTATATATATTTCTGTAATTTGTATATGCATATATTGTCTGTTTCTGAATTTTGTTTATGTATTTATTATATATTTTGTATATGTATATATTGTGTAAAAATATTTCTGAATTGTATATGTATACATATACATGAATATATATAAAATATATAAAATATATACGTATATGTATACACACAAAATATATTTCTGTGTGTGTATATATATATGCACACACACATATCATCTATTTCTGATGCAATGTGTGTGTATGTATCATGAGAAATAGGCAATTCATCTGTTTTCTGTCTCAAAATATTCATTATAAACAAAGGGTTTAATATCAAGAGAGGTAATAAAATGATACTGTTTTTAAGCTTGTAAACACATTCAATTCACAAATTTTTGTTGTTGTCTTTCTAGCCCTAAATTTGGCCAACCAAGAGATATACCTCACATACGTGACTGGGAATTTTTCTTGCTAACCCATCACGGCCAAAGTTATGCCATTAGTTCACTAATATACAAACTCCCCCAGAGAAGTAGTACCTTAAGTTATTATTAGCTAACCTAACGCATCAGATATTTACAATGACTAAAGTTGTCAGAGGAGACCAGAGTTCTATGGAAAGTTTAAGTACCTAGGTATTGATAGAGAAACAACCGGTGGAACCAGGAAAAAGTCAAACTAATTCACAAGTGTTCCTCCAAACTGTCCTTTTTAATTCGCCTTCACCAATAAATTAAAAATAACTGGCGCTATAATGTTCTTTAAAAAATGATGGTGGTCATTCTCTGATACCATTTTTAAGTGTCCTTAACAGCAGAAGAAAGTGAAAGAAAAAACTATTTAGTAATGACCCAGGCCAGGTGAGTACATTGAAAATAGTCACATTTGTTTTGATTGAAAATGACTCCTATCCTATAAAGATATCAGCGTTATAGCATCACACGGTTATAGCATTTACCTTCCTTCAAAAGGTAAAACTAATTTCTGCATAGAGTGTAGGTGCAGCCTCCCAGAACCGTTTCAGGGAGGCCAGAATGAGCTGGTGGAAGTCTGCCAACATGCATTTAAACAATTTTAGGACAAGTATAAGGGGCAATAGGGACACAAAAGGAAACAGAAATAGGTTAGTCGATATATCCGCAATAAAAGAAAATGCTTCAAAAAAGAGAGAGCTGCATTTTATTTTATGTAACAGATTTATCTGTTTCCTAGAGAGTTTGATATACATTTCCTGAATATCTGTTTTTGTATCTTATTTGTCTTATAATCATGATAAAATTTGATATGCATTTCTACTTAAAAACATTGTTTCCAATAAATCAACCTTGGACAACAAACCACTTAAATAACTTAATGAAATGGCTATCTGGCAAAATAGCATTCAAATAAAACACTTCATGTCTAAAATATTGAAAAAAATACTTTCAATTAAAACTAGTCTTAAATTTTAGAGAAACTGACCACCTCACAGAACAGAATCGAATTCTGAATTGAAGCCCTGCAGCTTCTGTTAAAACATCTTCTGAATATTCTGTTACCCCAAACTCTGTTCAGGCTTGTGTCTTAGTGAAAGTGATTTATTTATTTGTTTGTTTGAAAGTGATACTTCTATTTATTTTTTAAAAAGATTTATTTATTTATTTTAGAGAAAGAGGTGGGGAGGGGGGCAGTGGGAGAGGGAGAAGGAGAAAAGCAGACTCTCTGCTAAGGGCAGAGCCTGATATGGGCTGGATCTCACCACCCTGAGACCATGACCTGAGACGAAATCAAGAGTTCAATGCTCAACGCACTGAGCCACCCAGGCACCCTCAAAAGTGATGCTTTTAGAAGTGAACGAATGAATTCAGACGAAATTCACAAATGATGAAAACATACCATATGTCCAAATTGAAAATGCTCAAGCAAATGTGCTTCCCGTTTACAAAATAATAATGTGAAAATTCTGCATTCAGATGATATATAGTGCGCAAGTTCCTTGGTTCATTTATTCAACTTAAGAAAGAAAAAAAAATAAAAGTAATAGAAAAAAAATTACCCAAAATAAATGGCTTAAAATAAAATAAAATAAACAGGTGCTCAATGAACATGGGTTGATTTAGCTATCAATTTTTAAATGCTTTAATATCCATGAATTTTTATATTATGAACACTCTAAAGAATTTCTATCTGTAGTTTATGGTAGTTATTAATGCTTACTTTAACTAAAATACTACTAAAAGGTTTCCATGATAAAAACTGTCAGATATAAATCAAACAAGTGTTAGAATTTCTAAGTATAGTTTTTATACACATAGGATTTTTTTTTTAATCAGGAGGTTCTTTTATCTGAAGGATCTTTAAGTCTGTAGCTGAAATAAATTATAATATTAAAATTGAGATAAGTGTACAGATTTGCTGTTTTGATTTTTGATGCTTCATGTTTTCCTTTTAGCAGACAGTGGGAATATTCTCCATGTACCATGTTTGCCAAGAAAAAGCACAATATTCTCCAAGCAGATACTAAAATTTTGGCTAAGGAGCTAGAAATCTGTAAATTCGTGAGCAAAAGTAGAACAAGAAATATCCATGCAATTAAATAACTTTCTTCAGAAAAGACTGTACAGATAAAGAAATTACCTTTGAGAATTAGGTTCAGGATCTGGAGAAAGATCATGTGTTCGGTGATTCATACTTTTTCCTTTAGGAGATAGCTTTGGGAAGAGGAATCTCAGTATCTTATTTTGGACATAACAGGTATTTTTACATGCACAGAAATGGAGGTCATATGTTTTCACAAACATAGATAGCTTGTTTTTTGGACTGTGTGTCTGGATTCTAGAGCAGAATGTCAGGGTTAGAATAGATCTTAGATATTGTACAGGTTAATCTCTTCGTTGTACAGAGATTAAACCTAGTCTCAGAGTGATACGGCTACATCCAAGATGGCTCTGATTTGTACAGGAAACAACCCACAAACAAAGGATGTGTTCTAGGGAATCCATATTCAGATATACCACTTAAAAATCTCTCTACTCCTCTGTGGTTCCTCTGGAAACCTTACTGTGACCCTAAAAATCCTAAATCTCATCTCTCCTCACTCATCCTTCCATCTAGACAATGTTCACAGCTGAAATGGTCGTGAATGACGATTGACAGTGACTACTTAGCAAGCTCTTTTAAGTTAGGGGACTGTAACAAAGGCTGTTGTAATAAAAACAAGCGGCTTATGTGGCCAACGGAACTCTTTATACAATATTATAATCTCATAATTCAAAATATGCTGAACTGTTATTTGGTGTAACACAAGAGCTCAAGAATAAAAATCTTGTGTATTATTTTTTCTCCAGTTTTAGGCCCATAAAATTCCCTAAATGAAGAAATTCGCTTTCTACCAAGCCCACGTGACTGTATGTGATGTCAGGGATGGCATATTCAAGTTTGCCTTTTTAGCACATATTATCAGCAGTCTCCATAACAGTGAGAGTTCATAGTTTACTTTACAAAAGTCATGTGTACACGTGTATTTATCTTAGGTACGTGGGTCTATGCTTTACTCTGTGGCCAGAGCTGGAGTCTGAGAAAGGCTGCTCTTTCTTCATGACCTCCAAAGACTGAATTTAAGGTACTTGTTCATAAATAGGATATATTTTATCAAATATGTTTAAGCTTACTTCTCGATTTATTCTTAAGTTTGGGGGTAGTTATTTATTTGCTTTATTTAAGAAGGCCCAGGATCTAGAGGAAAGAAAATACTCATAACATTTCTAATATTCTCCTCACTTAACTCATTTTTTAGATCCAAAATCTGAATGTCCAGACCTATCACCAATTAGACCAAGCCAGTTACTCCAACTTGCTCACTGACACCAGGAAGTGGTTGAGTAGAAGGAAAGGCCTGGGTGTGCTGCTCAGGAGTCCCTCAGTCAGTCGAGAGCCTTGTAACTCAAGGGTATGAGGGTGAACATTTCAGCATCCATGCTGACTGATAGAAATAATGCCTAAAAGCTCATATTGTTGTCCAGAACGTGATTATATAGTACATTTTGTGAAATCACATTTATATTCAATTGTGTAGTATATGTGCATATGTAATCTTTTTCATTATTTATATATAAAATATAAATTTTATAAATACAATTTCATTATTAATTTATCATTACTATGTTGTCGTATTTATATTTAAGAATACCGTATTGGGATTTAAAAAGAAGTGTCTAATTTGTTTTCTTTCTACTTTTTCCCTTTCTTTACATGTGTGTCCTACTATATAAATTACTAATCACTTAGTGTTAATATTAATCTAATGTAGTTAGTAATTTATGTACATGCATTTAACTTTTGTGTCATGAGGATCAAAGCAAGAAGCACTTTAATATGTAATATAAAGACAGGAGACAAAGTAACTGAGATATTACATTTCTGATCCATCACCATGCATAATAGGAAAGCCCAGGTGAAATATAACAAGCCTTTAGTGTCTGCTCCTTCCTTTGATTTTTAATTTAAAGAAATACAATCTAAAATAAGAATAAGTCACCAAATGCCAGATTCATTTTTTTCCCTGAAAAATTATATATTCTAGGTAATCATTCATAACCTAGATTCTTAAGGAACATTGACAATCTATAAGACGATACATTTTAAATATTTCAGTTTCTTTTATCCCATTGTTTTAAAAAGATATCAATGTGAGACTACCAATTGTCTGTTTTTGTTCTTTTCCATGTTACCTTTGCCAACCTTTCACATCATTTTTTTCATGATTCCATCATAGTTTAACTTTTGTTATTTTTTAAGATAGTAATATATTAAAGCATATTTCTTTAGTTTCTTTTTGAAATATTTTTATAGGCTAATTATAGGGGAGTGTGTATGTACCTGTGTTTGTGTATAAACACACACATCCATGGTTAATAGAAGTGGAGAGCACAATAAAGATCATCTTGATTATCCTTCTAATTTGATATACAAAGTAAACCTCAGAGAGATTGAATGAATTACACATGTTTTTAAAGCACTATTAGATATATAATTAGAATGCCAGTTTCCAAATGTCCCCTTTCCTAGCAAACAATTGTGAAGAATCCAAAGGCACCGAATGGAAATACCCGTCAGTCGACCACAATGAATGGAATTATGACAGACACTTTCAAGAACCCTCCTGAGTATTAGAAAATAGTCAGCATACTCTGGCTCTCCATTGAATTATTCTGATGCTTTTTGTGTGTTGGGTAGCCTAAAAAAACACAGAATTTCTTTTAAAGGTTCATCATTAAGCCTCTAATACTGCAGCACCTTGTAAAATGCATCCAAGTGCTAAACTCCCATCCATTAATCTGAGGTCCTGCAGGCACTTAACTCAAAGTTGTAGGGATCATGCCTAGTAGCCTACTCGTATGCTCAACTGATACACTATAGATTACAGGAGTTCTGTGGGTAGTTCTCTAGGAATGTTAGGTCTGGCTGCCTTTTATCCGAATTTATTATGTCTAGCAGTACTGTGCAGAAGTCCATAAAGTAAGTAGTAGATAACTATAATACTTCTGGAAAAAAAATTATATATATATCTCATGGGGTATCCACCAGCTGGACTTTTTCCAGATCGTATTTTGGCACAAAACGGCTTCAACTGCTTGGTTCTGGGCTCTGAATCGTGGCTGTCTTGGCAGCCTAGAAAGTATTGCTGTTTGGTGAACAAATCATGTACATGGGAAGTTTTAAATGGTATTGAATTAAAACAGGATTAATATTAGTATAAAGGCAGTTGAGGGGAGTGGGGCTATAAAGGTCCTTCAGATTTTTCACTTTAACAACCTATTTTCAAGGATGGCAAGCCAACCTGATAAACTTGTCTCTAAACTAAAACCTGGAGAGTTATGACTGGTGTCACACTGGAAACGACATTTATTGGCTGCCTCTGAAAATATCAAGCTGATCGCTTTAATGGTGAAAGGGTCTAGTAAACAGAGTTGGTAGCACTTAGAAGTTTTAAAAAATATTAGTATGTAGATACAGTTTGCTGATAAAATTCTGAGATTTAGAGTAAAAAAATAGTAGAGTTTCCTAGTTTATTATAAAATAACAATAAATGCATGTATATGAGAGTATTGTAGAATGAGGGGTTACATATTTTTATGTCTTTAATGTGCATAGGTATACTGGTGGGTTTGTATATATGTATATTATGTATTTAATATTAATAGGTCTAAATTAAAAGAATATTAAAATCATTCCAAAAATCAGTGATATGCTTTTTGACAAGTCTCTGACATAAACCTTTTGTTAACCTAAAATTGAAAACATAAATATCCTGAGACAGAAAGAATATAAATAGGGGAAAGTTCAAGATAGCAGTGTAGGAAGATCTTGAACTCACCTCCTCCCATGAACACAACAAACCTACAGCTATCAATGAAATAAATTCCTTAAAAACGACTCGAAAACTAACCGAATAACAACTTCACAACAAAGGATAAGAGGGCCACGTTGAGATGGGTAGGGAAAGCAGAGAAATGTCTCACCAAAAACCCCACACGCTGCACAATGACCCATAACTGGGAAGGATTTTGAAAATACAGAGTTTCTCCCTGATGAACAAGGAGTTTATGCCCCATATCAGGCACCTCACCCCCTGGGAGTGTACAGAGGGACGAGCCACCCAATCCTCTGGTTTGGAAAAGCAACAGGGCTTATGTCTAGGAAACCCATACCTGTAGGAAATGCGCAGTCCGCTCTTAAAAGCCTAGCATGCAGATTCCCTTGCCTGAGACCCAGCACCAAAGGAAGCAGTTAAAAAATGCCTAGACCATATGTGAAGAAGATTTATTTGCTAATCTTAAAGCATGTGCTGAAGGGGCAGGAACCTGTTGGGACCCTCTCTGGGAATGAAGGCACTGGCTGGCATCATTTTTTGTGTTCTCCCTCTACCTTACTAGCACCATTGCTGGCGGGCTCCATGTTTTCACTCTTCCTCTAACCTGCTAGTGTCAGCTCTTGGGTGATTTTTCTGAGCTCCTGCCCCATCCCAGGAAACAGGTTCTCTCATGCTGACTTTATGTCCAGAAACCAAGGCCACTGTGTCTGATCAATTAACAAAAAGCAACACCCTAGGCAGAGTTTCATGTTGCTACTTCCTGGCTAACTTTCAGGGCGAGTGGCAACATCTGTCAACACCTGGGCTCTGGGGCTCCCATGGCGGCTCCTCTCTGAGATGCTGTTTGCACAAAGGCAGCTCTGGCAAAGGTCTGTTTGTTGCTCCCGTTGTGTGGCCCCTCTGAGATGTGATGCTGCTTCTCCCCAGACTCACTTCGCCCGGGGCTGCTTTACTAGAAACTTCTCTCTCCCCCCTTCACTGCCTCCTGCTTACTACCTCTGTCTGTGGTTTTTCAGCTCTGCCCAATTCCACGTGCATTTTCTGCTGGCTCCTTCTGTCCCTAACTTTATTACCCACCAATGGAGGATCAACTGGGTCTCTGTGTGTGAGGGCCATCCTGACTGGGAAGCACTCAGGTCACCCTAAAGGCTTCCGGACAGCCTATAGAGCTGTATAGTGGTGTCTCTGCATTATGCCTGGTACTCCGGTTCAGTCAGCCAAAAACAACAGCAACAACAACAACAACAACAACAACAACAGCCCTGTGCTACACTCGTGGCCCTATCAGAACCAGGTAGACAAGTGCCCTATTCCCAAGCCACCTTCATATGCCCACGATGGGCATATGCAGCCCACATAAGAGACGCCTCTTGAATGTCTGGCCCTGGTGGTGGGGGAGGATTGCATTCTGGGACTCACGGGATTGCAACAATTGGAGAGACAGTTCTTGGCAGGCTACCACCCCCAGAGCACTATAGAGACAGCAGACTGACATGTACCCTCATGTGAAAGAGGCCTATCTATTTATACTGGAGTTTGAGCCAAAGGGACACTTTCCAGGATTACCATACATCCAGAGGCTATAAAAGTGATCTCAAGGAATGTAGGCCAGGGGACACCATCTTTGTGCTTTTCCTTGGCCTCGCTGTAGCTCAGTGGTATCTCCCATAAGGGAGCACATACACTTGTCTGGGGCTCTGATTTTTACAACTCTTACCAAGGGGACACCTCCACATGACCTGGACTGAAGACCAGCAGGATTTACAATTGTAGTCCCCTAGGACTGTATATATTTGAATAACTTAAAAGCTGGTGCCTGAGCAGCTTCCAGTCAGCCTGAAAGAGACGACTAAAATCTCCCACTCTGGAACAGGACTTGGCACTCCCTCAAAAACTGGTCCCTATTAATAATAAATTAGGCTACTTAGACAATCACATAGGTTCAAGAGCTAAGGCAAGATCGAATGTAAGTTTTATCTCTTACACAAGGCCACTCGTTCAGGACTGGGAGAGGTAGCTATTTCTCCACATACACAGAAACAAACACAGGAAGTTAAGCAAAATGAGGAGACAGAGGAATACGTTCCAAATGAAAGAACAAGTTAAAACACCAGGAAAAAAAAAATTAATGAAATGAAGATAAGAAATTTACCTGAGAAAGTAATGGTCATAAAGGTGTTCACCGAACTTAGGAGAAGAATGGATGAACACAAGAAGAACTTTGGTAAAGAGATAAAAAGTAAAGGAAGTACCAAACAGAAGTCACAGAGCTAAAGAATATAAAATGGACTAAAAAAAAAAAAATCGAGGGATTCAAGAGCAGACTGGATGAAGCAGAAGAACAGTGATTTCACAGGGCAGGAGAACCCACCAAACAGCAACAAAAAGAAAAAAAAATAATTTAAAAAACAAAAACACTAATTTATAAAGATATACACACGTTTATGTTTATTGCAACATTGTTTACAGAGCCAAGATATGGAAACTAAGTGTACAATTGATAGGTGAATGGATGGATAAAGAAGACGTGGGATATATATAATGTATCGCTCAGTCATTAAAAAAGAATGAAATCTTGCCATTTGTGACAGCATGGATGGCCCTGGGAGGCCAAGTGAAATAAGGTCAGACAGAGAAAGGCAAATACTGTATGATTTCACTTATATGAGGAATCTAAAAAACAAAACAAATGAACAAACAATAGTCATAATTATAGTAAACGGATTAGTGATTGTCAGAGGGGAGAGCCGTAAGGGGGGTGGGTAAAATAGAGGAAGGGGTTTAAAAAGGTAGAAACTTTCAGTTATAAAACAAGTCAGACATGGCATAATATACAGCATGGTGACCATAGTCAATAACATTGTATTGCAAATTTGAAAGGCATTAAGAAAGTAAATCTTAAAGTTCCCATCATATGGGAAAAATTTTTTGTAACTGTATAGTGGCAGATAGTAACTAGACGTATGATCATTTTACAACATATACAAAGGTCTAATCATTGTGTTGTATGCCTGAAACTAATACATTTTATGTCAATTATACTTCTTTAATTTCGAAAAAGAAGATACTATATTCAGTGGATTTCACAAGAAAGTCTCATGAAACTTAGACTAAATGTATTTTCTGAAGTCGCTTCTTTCAAACTCAGGTCCTTGCAATCCTGTGCAGCAATGATTGTTGGGAAATTCCTTATGTTCGGTTGAAATTGTATTCTTAGTCCTGCCTTACCCCAGGAGTAGCACAAAATGGCTTTGATTGTCCCCTACCACCACTTTGTAATTGCTCTTTTTCAAGTTTGATATCTACAGGTTCTTCCAATGAAGATGAGTTGGAGTAAAAAACTGAAACTTGCAGTTATTTGAGAGCGAATACCTGACTCAATGAACATCTGGTTTGGAATCCTGAGTTTAAACTCAGGAGGAAGCCACTAACCTTTAAAATGACCACGTTATCTTAGTACACGGATCCTGTTTGAAACTGCCACTCTATTGTACATTGACATTGCCCTCTTGCTTAGACTATTTAACTGCAGCCTCTGTTCCCTTATCTGTGAGATGGAGCTGCTCATCGTTCATAACAGATATTCTGTGAGATCAAATTAAATCATGAATGTAAATTTTTAGTGGAGAAGCTTGCAAAATATGAGCCTGATATAAGTTAATAGTGAATCATGATTCTTATTCTGAAACAATAGTGTAAATTCCTGTGAATACAGTTATCGATAAAATTCCATGAAAAATACAAACTTTGCTACTAGTTAATTCTACTTTTTTTAGAGACAAGTTTGATATTTTCCATTGGGATTATACATTAGCCACACTGAAGTTACTTCTATTTATTTTCATTTTCATTTAATTTTTAAAAATTTATTTATTTATCTTACAGAGAAAGAGAGAGAGTGCCTCTGTGAGTGGGCCGGGGGAAGGGCAGAGGGAGAGAATCTTCAAGCAGATTTCCCACTGAGCACGGACCCCAGAGGGGAGGGGCTGGATCTCATGACCCATGAGATCATGACCTGAGCCAAAACCAAGAGCTGGATGCCCAACTGACTGAGCCACCCAGGTGCCCCTAAGTTACTTTCATTTTCTTAGAAATAATATTTAATTGAAAGAAATTGTATTTAGGTTGTTAGGTGAAAAACCAAGGAAATGCCTATAGGAATGTCTTTGTTAATTCAGAGGACCTTCAAACAGACTGAGGAATTTGTTAATCAATACCGATTCAAATACTGGTTAAAGTCTTGCTGTGTACTCTATGTGGAGCCATAGGAGGTAAGAATTGATTTTACTAAAGCACAGAGAACTCTGTTACTCGTTATTACACACCTATTATGTGTGAAGTGAAATTTCAACTAAATTTAGAACCCATGCATTCCAATTGCTGTGACCGCATTAGAAAACACCCCAAAATGTTAGTAGCTTAAAAGAATAGTCACGTGCATTTTGCCTATGAGTCTGCAGCTTGGGCATGTCTTGGCAGCTACAGCTTGCCTCTGCTCTACGTGGAGTCTGGAGTCAGATGGGGCAGCTTGAAGGTATGACTCAGCGTCAGCTGGGACAGCTGGAATCAAAGGCTCACTCCCTTTTAGCCCCGGTACCTGCCCTGAGAAGACGCAAACAGCTGGGGCCCTCAGACACGTCTTTCTATCTCTAGACATCGGATGAGTCTCCATTTGGGCTCATTGGTGTAAATGTTGCTGCTCCCGCACTACAGTGAATGGCCTTCAGCTGCCACCACCACTGCTGGCTAAGCGAGGCAAGGGTATAAGTCTGTTCCCACTGCCTCAAGGGAGCCAATTCTGCGATATGGTTTGTGTTCCAGAACTCTCCCTCCGAGAATCAGGCCATGACTGGACCACAGTTGAGAGTACATCCTTGCTTGTCCCTTCCTCTTCTTTAGCTGACTTTACCTCCTTACAGGTTTCTGCAAATGTGCACCTCCTCAGTTAGGCACATGCTCCTGAACCCCTGTCTTCAGCTCTCCCCTAGTAAACCCAACCCGAGACATAGGGTGAAGGTGCATGTGAAAAGATCATGAAAAAATCCCTCATTAGAACAAATAAAGCAACAGACCATTTTTCTCATTGGTAGCTTTTCAGAGGTACTATATTGACCCTTCTCTAATAGTAATTAATTTGGTCTAGAGATATAGCTCTTGGGACTTTCCAAATATCCATTAGAGCCTACTCTTCACAAGATTGGATACTGCTTTTGTTGTGTACAAAAAATCCCAGTGCCTGACTATTTCTTGCACAACTCATCTGTGTAAATTAGTTGAGTTTTATTCTAGCCTCCCTTTCCACACACAAAGCACAGGATGCACTTTTTTAAAAAAAGATTTATTTATTTTTTTGAGAGAGAGAGAGCTTGCTCGCTTGCACGAGAGCAAGGGGGGGACAGAGGGAGAGAGAGAAAGAATCCTCAAGCAGACTCCTGGCTGAGTGTAGAGCCCCACAGGAGGCTTGATCACAGGACCCTGAGATCATGACCTGAGCCAAAATCAATAGTCAGATGCTTAACCCACTGAGCCACCCAGGCACCCCCTACAGGACACACTTTTAAAGAAAAACTCCCTTGCCTGTCTCCGCATCATCTATGGCTGTTAAAAGAGATTCACGCTAAGCATGGATTTAGACAGCTTTCTATGGACTCTGTGCCTTTGCTTTCACAGTCGAAGCTAAATGTATCATTTGCAAATATCTTCTCCCATTCGGTAGGTTGTGTTTTTGTTGTGTTGGTGGTTTCCCTTGCTGTCCAAAAGCTTTTCATTTTGATGGAATAGAATCTAAACAACAACAACAAATGAATAAACAAAAAGCAGAATCAGACCTATAAATACAGAGAACAAACTGATGGTTGTCAAAGGGGAGGAGGTGGGGGTTTGACAAAGTGGGTGAAGGGGATACGACGATACAGGTTTCCAGTTATGGGATCAATAGGTCATGGTGATGAAAGACAGCATAAGGAATACATCAACGATACTGTAATAGTATTGGAACAGATCGCTACGTTGTACACCTGAAACTAATGTAAGATTGTGTGTCAACTATACTCAAATAATAAAAAAATAAAAATGTAGTAGAGGCTAAATTTACATTATTGCACAATATCAAATAATACTGGATGATTCAAATGGAACTTTCAACAAAAACTTAAGAAAATAGAAAGTTTACTTTTCTAAATGTGCAATAGGTACATTCCCTGCATTTATAGATTTTAGAAAATATTTCTCAGAAAGAACAGGCAAGAAGAAGAGAAAAGTTGAGAGTCAGCATAGATATTAAAGCATATAATTCCACTTATGTTTCATTATGGGACAATTTTTAAGTAGATTAATCTCTTCAAAGGTCTCCTAATCCCTCACTCCTTTTATGCTCTACCTCATTCTCTCACCGACATTTACGAGGGCCAGGAAACCAGTCGCTCCTCCACCCCCAGGTGCTACCGCACACACTCACAGCAAAAAACCTTACAAAGGCACCAGCCCACTAAATTCCCTTTTGGTAATCCAGCAATATTGTTTCAACTATTTCCTGCCAATTGTTAAGGGGAGAAAAAAGCATTTTGTGTAAAATGTATTTTAAACCTCACTTCTCTTAAGAGAGTGAGAGCAAAGGAAAAAAGCTGATGATTAATGACATCCATAAAAACTGAATGACAGTATTTTAATCTTTCAGGTTATACTCATATTCTGAAGCAATAATTTCTTAACTCTCAAAATGAATTTCATCAGTGACATTATTTTAAACCTCCCGGTTAAGTTTGCACGTTGAAAGAATATTTTCTTAACCTATGGACTAAATCAGGAATTTCACTGATTTTATGCAATAGTTGCTCCTTGAAAAAAAAAAGAAAAGAAAACACACACACAAACAAAGCTAAGTTTCCTGGGAAGATACGGTATGGATGTCACAGAAGTGTGAAATTATGTTACTGTTTAAAATAAGCACAATGAACAAAAATAAGTGAGCAGAGGAAAAATTAAACCTATAACCTTGAGAAATAAAGAGGGAAATAGATTTAATGTTAACACTATAGTTTGGGAACAGAAGTTTTGGCAATTAATGAAAGGCCTCTTATACACTGCTCCAAAAATAATCGAGTGAACAAGATTCCAGTAATTAGAAATAAAAGGGCTAGGGGTGGGATAGGGAAAGCAGATAAAAAGATGCAGCATGTTTCTCTGGCCCAGCAGAGGGCTGGGATTTGCTCCAGAGCAAATCTGAAGCAAATTGGCAATTCTGGAGATGATTCTGAGTGTCACACTAGGATTGGGAACATGAGTTGCATTTAGTGGGGAGAGACCAGGGGTGCTATCAGACCTTCTACAACACACAGAACAGTCCCTCCCAACACAGACTTGCCTGTCTCAACATATCGAAAGTGTCAATGCTGAGAAGCCTGCTCTAAGCTAAGGCCTCTCTCTCCCACCCGTGGCCAATTATAACCAAGGAAAATTATCGTATTGAGAAAAACATCATTAAGGTTTGCCTTCTGTTTTTGTTTTGTTAATTTAGCCACATACCAAAGTAGATCCTGAACCGTGGGGCATTTACTCACGTGATCCTCAATGACATCAATTGTAGGATGCATTTGCCCTTTTCTGTACCTATTCATCATGAGCTTGCTGTGTTGCAGTGGGGGATAGCTTGTCCCATCATTTCTGCTCTGGGGAAAACTTTCTTTGGTGGCCAGTTGTCCAGCTCTCATAGCCTCCGGGTGGCTCCGTGGGGTGGCTGTGTGACGGCACCGAGATACTTTCCTCCCAGGTTAGCTGTGCCTCCAGGCTTTTCATCATTGTTTCTGTCTCCTGTAAGGTAGAGTGTGTACATTTTTTTAAGGATCCCCCTGAAGAGTACACTGGGTGACAATTTCCCTTGTTTATTTCCCTAAATTCTTATTAATGGTGGTCTTGGTAGGCCCAGAAAATTTTGAATAGCTATAAACAATTAGCGGTCAATTCGAGCAGAGAAACTCCCATGCAGAGAGCAGTTAGATTTCCCTGCATGATCAGACATATTTTTTCCTAAGAATTGTCTTTGCTATAACATCCAGGAGTTGACTGTTTACTGTAGGCAGGCAGTGTTGCAATTGTTGTAAAGCCTGCTCCCACTGAGGATTATGTAAAACTTGCAATTGGTATTGTGAGAAGGCAAGGCTAGTGAAGAATTCCTATGATGGCTGTAGTCCCTGTATTTTTTGGACATGCCTTGGGCCAGGTGATATTATGTTGTACACATTGCTTTCTTGCATATATTGATAAGTGCCTGGGGAGGAGGTCCACGGTAAGATGCCCTTGGCCACTTGGCTAATGTAATGTCTTTCCATCCAAATAAATGAGGCTTATACTGGAGGGGAAGAGAAATCATCATAATTAGTAGGAAAAGAGGTCGATACTTGTAAAAGTGTATGTTGTTGACTGGGTTTATATTTGTAATCATCCTAGAGATGAGGAAAAGCTATAATTTTCTCTCTATAATCCTATAGGGTTTGTTGGCATTGACACTGGATTATAAAGTTTTTAATTTGATTGCACCAGTCATGAACATCTTGGTTGTAATATTAGGTGCGTACTATCTCTGGGAAGTATCTTTTAATGATACTCAATAGGTAGTGGCCCATCGCTCTATTTGTTTGATGACACCAATTAATAGTACTGGGTTGTATATGATTTGAAGCAAAAAGTTAGCCCATATAGTTTAGAAGGCATTTAGGAGTCATGCATGGCAACTTAGAGTCTGGCTTTATAGGAATAGCTGTTGCTAGTAGTGGTAGACATAGGAGAAAGAGTACTGCTCTCAGGGCTGATGTATGTGATTATGTTGGTAGGATTAATCAACACAACTGGCCAACAACGTGGCTCCCATTATCCCCAGTATGATCCATGTTATGTGTCTCTATGTGGTGTTCATGTACTCTGTTGTTTTCAGACATTCATTGGCAACATTAGGATCCAAATTACCAGGACTAGAGTGACTCACCAGTGGACACATAGCAGACACCAGAGAGGATGAGAACTTCTCAGATAAGGAAGGGGCACAGGAACAGTTTAGAAGAGAAAGTCAGAGATCATTTGTGGCCAGCAGTAGAGGATCTGATTGTCCCCTGCATGTTGCCAAAATACTGTCAGCAGTTATTAGTTCCACTTCCTGGGTGTTGGGAGCAGGTTCAGACTTGTTCCACAACACTTTCGTTGAGCAGAGTACATGGGCAGCAGGTGAAAATGCCTCTCTCTCCAGGTAGTGGTCAGTGGCTTGTTTGGTTTATGTTGGATGATGAGGGAATGAAGACTGATGATGGTTCCATCATCAGTGATTCACAACAGGTCCTTATTAGGAGAAAGGAGAAAGTAGGGGCGCCTGGGTAGCACAGTCGTTAAAGCGTCTGCCTTCGGCTCAGGGCGTGATCCCAGCCTACCGGGATCGAGTCCCACATCGGGCTCCTCCGCTGTGAGCCTGCTACTTCCTCTCCCACTCCCCCTGCTGTGTTCCCTCTCTCGCTGGCTGTCTCTCTGTCACATAAATAAATAAAATCTTTAAAAAAAAAAAAAAGGAGAAAGGAGAAAGTGGCTAGGCTCTGGATTTTTGGTAAGAGTAAAGGGAAATATGAAAGTACTAGATGGTTGTTCCTTTGCTCTGGCCTACAATGCCAGGGTTCCTCTCTCTGTGAAGACTGGTGATTGGATGTCTGGTGAAGGTATAAACACCAAAAGAGGTTGCAGTATCTCCATTGTTAGTCTCTTCTGTTATTTTCTATTTAAATATGGTGTAGTTATGCCATAGTAGGTGTGTGGGGGGGATCTTTGACATAATCAGAATTATGAACAGTATTTTTGACCATTTTGGGGACCATTGCCTTCCCAGATTTCTCAACTGCCCTGTTTTCAAAGCTCATTGTGTCTTTCTATGACACCTACTACTGTAGAGTGAGGTTGAGTTAGAAGGATAGGTTGGAACCAGAAACCAAAAATTCCTACTAAATATTGTCAGAGGTTGGACAGCTGGGAGTGTGTCTTTTACTTGATTGGGAATAGTTTGCCCTTCTGAATTAAAAATGTATCCCCAGTGGGGCTCTTGAGTGGCTCAGTCAGCTGAGAGTCAGATTCCTGATTTGGCTCAGATCATGATCTCAGGGTCATGGGATCAAGCCCTGCATGGGGCTCCACACTGGGTGTAGAGCCTGCTTGAGAGTCTCTCTCTCCCTCTCCCTCTGCCCTTTCCACATTCTCACTCTAAAAAAAAAAAGTATTATCCAATTTTAACAGACTGAGAGCCTCTTACATCTTATTCAAGATAGTTGTCCATTTCCTCTTAATAAGGTGTTTATTCACAGTTGTGACAGATGGTGAGACAGACTCTTTTTTGAGTCCAGTGAGAAAGATGTCATCAGTATAAGGCCAAAGCCATGTTTTTTTTTTTTTTTTTTTTGTGGGCTGTATGGGGCAGGTATCTAGGTCTTATTAGCAAATTCTGTGTACAATTGCAGGGCTATTTAAGTACTCCACAGCAATCAGGGAAGGGTGTACTGTTGCTCCTCAAAAGTGAAGGCAGGTTGTGGTCGACTCTGCTATGAAATTTTTACTTAGTAGAACATGTTAGCAAAGTTTATAACTCCAAATCATTTACCCATGTTCTTTTGAATATTATCCATTAAAATGAAAATATTTGGTAGAGGTTCTTTAAGAAAACCAACAGCTTGGTTTAACTCTCTATGGTCTGTATTTATTCTCATTAGCAGTGGCTTTAAACGCAGGCCATATCAGTGAATTGAAAAGTGAGATGTTATGTTCTTTAATTAAGCTATGGCAGGCCATAATCCTTCAGTGCCTCTAGTTAGCTGACACTGTGGCATATTTACCACTTGTACTATAGAGGAAAGTTAACTGGTTCCCAATGGGTGGCACATACCAGTAACACAGAACCTTAGGTATGTTCCAGGAGGTTCCCTACTGACTGAGGAGGTCCATTCTAATTATGGGAAAATGAATAGTAGGGGAGGGAGGGAGAAAATCTCTGGGACAGAAGCATCTTTTAATAAAACTGAGCCAATTTTTTATAAATAAATAGATAATTACCCCTTAAATTAATCTTACTCTGTGAGATGGTCACATTCTGGAGCCAGTGAGGGGTTTTTAAAGCATAAGTGCTTCCTAGGATTAGGAAGGTTTGCGCATCTGTGTCCAACAAAGACCCCCACTGCTTATTTTTTGGAGCCTAAACTACATTTAAGGTGGTAAAAGAGCATTTGTCTGCTAGAAGGGGCCATTTCAGAGATCCTTGTGTGGTGTGGGTCCTTGACATTGGCAAAGATCAACGGCAAGTGTTGAACGTAGCACTGTCTCTAAGGGAGATACTTGCTGTGGATTGGAATCTAACCCCATTTAATATTACAATTATCCCACCAATATACCAGAGATTCACCAATTTTGGACTCCCTTGTCTCTTAAGACAGTCTCTTGTTCATCTTGGGCTTTTGCTTGGAAGAGAGCCTGGATGGTTGGTTTGTTCTGGGAGTGGAGGTGGCCTCCTGTTCTAGTAATTTTGATGTAGGCTGGGTGGGATATTGTTTTAATAGGCAACACTAGCTCTGAGTTTGTCTTCCAGGAATTTTTATTAAATCCAGGGCAGTTATGTTTTGTTTTATTTTGAAATTTTTTAAATTAATTCTCATAGCCAGTAAAGGAATTTTTATCTGTCAGGAGCCTCCCTGAGAAGCAATCCAGGACTCAGGAATTAATTCAGCCTCCTCCAAACTTGCTAAATCCATATCTATTGTCTAACATCTTCATGTGACAGAGGTCTTTGGCCTTGTCCAACATTTTGCATTGACAGTCAGCCCAGGCTGTTATGAGACCTAAAGTAGGGTGAGCAGAACATCAAAACTTAAAAAATCCATATCAAAAAGGTTTATGTGGACAGGGGTCCACAACCTCTTCTGGTGGCCATTCCCATCTCACACACTAATTGTATAAGATCCCTTACTGGGAACACCAGTTGTTCATCTTGTACTATGGCAGCCAATTGTTTAGTTTTAGCCCCTGGTAGGTGTTACTCACCCTTGCCAGATACATTCTATATAACCAGGAGACCACTTTTTCTTTTGGTTCTCGGTAGGTTCTTAAGGAAAGACTGAGCCTCGGGGCAAGAGAGAGGGGATATTTTCATATCCAAGTGAGAAATGGCCCCTCCTTCTTGACCTTTCTTGTCTAGTCACCTTTACTACTATTTTCAACCTAACATTTTTCCTTATCTTAATAATTTCAATTTTGTTAAAAAATTTACCTTCCTGGGCTCAAAGAATATTTCACTACTTCAGCCCTACAGTTTAAGGATGATTGTATTATTGTTTAGTAAATAATCACTCTTTGCCTCTTTCCTGCCTTCTCCTCCCCACCCTCCAGTAGAATAGTTTCCCTCTTCTCACTGGGTAGACTAGAGGGGGCAGGAACCCAGAAAAGGGAACTAATGCCCTAGAGTAAAAGCCAGCACAATACAACCATGATAAGGATGAAAATAATTTACCCTCAGCTTTGCTGGTGACCATCAGCAAAATAATAAACAGAAAAAAGACAAGAAAGGTCAAGAAGGAGGGGCCATTTCTCACTTGGTCAATCTGCTTTTAAAATTCCTAAATGTAATTTGTTTTAGTATTTTATTTGTTTTATGTTTTTCCTGTTTTCTTACTTTTTGGCTTCTTACTGTTTAGCTTTTCTGCTGATTGTAGCTGGCTGCTTACTATCAAAACTGGGATTTAACTCTTGTTTGCTTTGGTTTTCGTTTTAATGGAGTCATTCCTCTACTTAATTTGTTATACACCTATCACTTTCTCCTTTATGGAGAACGTGAAACATTTTAGAAAAGGTCTCTTTAGGAAAATGTTTTTAGACAAGAGTAGTTTATTCCAAATACTTTGTTCATTACTGCTCTGTTCCTTTTTAGCAGCCCCCCCCCCCCCCCGCCCCTGGAGCCCTATGTTAAATACTATTTCTCTATTTCTAGTTCCTCTATGCTTTCAGTAAAATTTTTCTTTTTGGGCTTTCTGAAACACTTCTAGCAGTAAATCCCAAATCAAATGAGAGGATGCCAGAATTCATCATCATGTTTAGAGGCAGAAGAGAACAATCAATAAGATTGTATGAAATAATCAGAAAATTACATAAAACTTATGTTTAAAATAATTTAAAGTAATCATTACCTTGCCCAGTAGATCTAGTTATTTAAGAACAACGTAAATACTGACAGACTCTCTCCTCGACCAAACTTTTTTCAGGCTCCTCTGAGCCCTCTTCTTGAGGCCTCCACCTTGGCTCCCATTCTCGCTGTGGCTCCATAGCTCAAGTTTTAGCAAAAATCCTGTTAAATGAGTTTAGCAGGAATCCCCCTACCATTGATGTCTCCTTTTAGTAACTTTCTATCCACTAACCCTTCCCTGCTCTTTGGCTGTAAATCTCCATTTATCCTTGCTGTATTAAGAATGGAGCCCAGTTCTATAATGAGGTCTCTTTTCCCCTATTGCAATAGTTTCCGAATAAAGTCTGTTTTTACCACTAACTACTGTCCAGCTTTAGTTTTCTTTAAAAGTATACTTCAATAACATATACAAGAATACATTGAAACTTGAGACAAAATGCTAAACGAATAGGAAATAAAAGTAGAGGATTTTTTAAAATTGGAATTAGGTTTGCTTCTCTCATGGGGAAAATAAAAACAAAAACAAACAAACAAACAAAAAAAAGGACAAAATAGTTAAGAAAAAGCCAAAACAATGGGGCGCAAGCTGCAACATCCTCCAGAAAACCTTGTCTTATTAAGCTAATTGGTTTCTGTTTGCTTCCTCTCTGGCCCCAGGTGCTTTCTGCTCTGCTCTGTAGGCAGTCCCAGTTTCTCCAGAAGGGTGTGAGTGGATTACTCAGTGTGCAGTAAATACTCAGTAAAAGCTAGCTTCCTAACTGCCCAGAGCTGAACTGACTTGCACAAAGTTATAGAATTGCTAAATAGGGAGTACAACCAGGTAGACCACCGGCTCCTTGCTCCAGCCTTGGAGATCTTTTATTGACTATACGGTGTGAGAATGGACTATCTGAATTAGCAAAAGGGAGTGAAGAATGTACCATTTCATATTAAGAGCATTAAAAACAAACATCTTTCCCAGGGTGTTTTTACACATATTTATACCAGGATATACACCACCTCCATTATGCAAACATAATTTTAATAATTACTATTTTTAATAATAACAAAGAATGGATGAATATGTATTTTATTATCAATTACAAACTTACTATTTTGAAAATCGATTGAGCATTACATGGAACTTCATGACTTAAAAAAAGTGTTGTTTTAGAGAATTCATTGGTACACTAAAAAAATAATCTCCATAGAATTAGTTTTGTAAACAGGATTGTGTAAAGTCTAATTTCTGATGTGACAAATAAAAATATGTGTGTATTTACAATCTTTGTAGTTATACATAGGCATAGAATCAACATTATACAAAAGTGTGATTTGTGAGAATGAGAGTTACAAATAAAAAGATTTTAACTTCGTTTTATCTGGAATATCTTCCTAAAACTATCAGTTTTTTCCACCTTCTTAGGAACATGTATGGCAACTTTAACTGGAGTTATACTAGGAAGTGCCTAAGAGCTCCTTTTATGCAGTTAGGCAATAGGATCTTTACTCTCTGTCAAAACACATTCTTTAATCATGAATGTCTTTCATTTTTATTTTTTATTTTTATTGTGGGTGAGATTAAAAAATAATTTATGATTGAAATTTTTATGCAATGGATATTTAGGTCTCCTAGATACCTTACTTGATATTCCAAAAATGTTATTCTATATTTGAGTACTGTAAACACCATCTAGATAGAAGACTTCTTAGAATAGAAACAGATTGTTTGACATTTGGTTGTTCTTTATTTCGATAAAAGTGATGCATAGAAAAAAGTTTATCTTTAAAACAAAATTTTGGCATGTGAGCTTAGAAAAAAGAAGTTGGTTTTGCTCAAGGGTTTGGCCAGGCTTTAGTGGTAGACAAAAAAACCTGGGATTGATAATGGAAATAGCAAGAAGTTACATTCTTCGTTTCACCAGTGCTTATAAAAAGATCAGTTTTCACACCAATACTTTCTGAACAAAAATTAATAATTTCACACACTCTTTTTACTACAGGAAGGAATGACAAGATCCCAGTGTTTCTGAAAGCGGGGTCCTAATGGCTCTGTACTATTTAATAATAAGACAGCAAATAGATTTAGTGCAAGTTCAAGTTTTGGGTATGCCAAAGAAACTAGAGTTAACAGCTAAATAAATAAATCATGTTCAATACCTTGGTTGAGTTTAACAAAATTTATTTAGCTGGTTGAAAAGATTGCTGGGGACATTGTAGGTAAGGTTTCTAAATGTAATTGGGAATGTCAAAACGAATCATAACAAAATGTACAACTGTGCAGATTTCTGCTTTGCACCAGACATTCCTAATGCACGGTATAGTTGCACAAAAAAAGTCTTCAGTGTCAGTTATGGAATTGTATGAGAGAGAAAAATTCATTTTTCTTTCCTTTATGATAACACATTTTAATGGCTCTAGCTATATGAAATCATTTTTAATACAAAGGCCATGAATTATATGAACCATGCATGAGAATTGAGTGGAAAAAAGTAATTTTCAATATGCCAATGCCACGCTGTATTGCTTGGAAGAGAGCAGTCCAATAGAAATATGGCATAAGTCCTACATTCAATGTAAAATTTTCTAGCATCCACATATTAAAGAGTAAAAAGAAGCAGGTGAAATTAATTAGGATAACCTATTTTATCTAACACCAAATATCCAAGATGTTACATCTCTTTAGCATGCAATCAATATAAAAATTATTGAGATATTTTACATTTTTTCTATAGGTGCAGCTCTGGTGTCTATTTTATACCTATGGCACGTTTCAATTTGACTAGCCACATTTCAAACACATATTGGACAGTACAGGCTTAGACAAAAATACCTACACTTCTTTATTTCATTTCAATCTATAATTGTCCTCATAAATTTATATGCATCTGTCATCATATTAAATAGTGATTAAAAGCAAAAATTTAGTCATATGGCTGGGATATTTCTTAGTAAAATTTAAATAATGACTCATAAAAATTAACGTTTTCTAATGGAAATGCTTTATTTGTTTATAATAGTTGAGAACTGAGAGGCATAGCCTCCAAATATCATTTTTATATTAATGGATTGTCCTAATATTATAAAAGCATATATCAGGTATCTTAACATTTCTTTAGTGTATAAAATGGATATACGGTCAAACCATTTCATGGGAGATATGCTTATAATTGAAATTCATGTATCTTCTCTATTTTCAAAAGATTGAAGGATTCATACTCTCATGAGCACTAAAAAACTATTTAATTTACCTAGCGGTTCTCTGTCACAGTATCTTATCTTACTGAATGACACTCTAATTCCGTACCTTGTCTGTTACCACTTATCATGAGATAATGAGCTGACCTTTCTCCGAATGGGTAGCCTGAGCCAGAGATAACACTGAATATTTGTTGGTGAGAAAAGTGGATAATAGGGTATGTTTAAGAGATGGGCAATACCTGAACAGGGACGAAATAATTGTGGGTGGTCCATGAAGGCAATGCTGCCAGCTCAGACAGGCTATGAAGGGAAGATGGAGAATCAAATCACAAGAACGACTTACTCACATCACCTTAAAAAACACTAATCAACTGGTTTGGTTTAAAAAAAAAATGTCCGAAACACTAGTCACTCTTAATACAAGTAAAGGAAACTTGAGGTGGCTGAGAGCAAATATTACATCTCATAGATAAGGTTCATAGTCAAATTTATTTTTTTTAAGTTTTATTTCATTATTTATTTGAGAGAGGGAGAAAGAGCATGAGCAGGAGGGGTAGAAGGAGAGAGAATCTCAAGCAGACTCCGTGCTGAGCACAGAAACCGCGCTGAGCACAGAAACCCCGCAGGGCTGGATCTCGGGACTCTGAGATCACCACCTAAGGGGATACTTTACCTACTGCATCATGTAGGCGTGTCCATAGTCAAATATATTAAGTTAATTCAATTAATTAGCAATAGTTAAGTTCTTAACTTTAACAGTTCAAAATCACCATAACCCCGTTGTCTTTTTATGTCATATCAACATGTTCATTTTGCCCAACAGTGTAGATATATCTGCTGCTAACCGTTTTAATTGCCATTTTAAGTTTTAAATGTCATAATAATGGACCAAATTATTTGAAAATTTAAGCCTTCTATTCTTTCAAGTTTCATTAAACACAAACACTTCAAGTTATAGTCATAATACACAGGTCAAGAATTGGTACCCTCATTTTGAAAGTGGTAATTATTCTCTCTGTTCTGTATTGCCAGTGCAGAATGGAATGAGAACTAGTGTCAGCCCTTGAAAAATAAGTATGATGACTTGAAAACGTAATAGATAATACACTATCTAAAGAAGAAAAATTTATGGTAACATGTTAAAATGTACATTGAAGGAATGTAAACACTATCCATTTTAAATCAGGAATTATAATTAGTAAAATTAAAATATAAAACACTAATTAAATGTAATTCTATTATGAAACAACACTGTATTTTTTTCACAAATTTAATGGTATCTTTAATACACATTTTTAACAAAT
Organism: Ursus arctos; assembly: GCF_023065955.2. Lineage (NCBI taxonomy): Eukaryota > Metazoa > Chordata > Mammalia > Carnivora > Ursidae > Ursus > Ursus arctos. The sequence continues at coordinate 22,435,318 of NW_026622775.1, forward strand.
TGCATGTACCAAAACTCCCATGTAAAGAAATAATAAAAATCAACTAATAGCTATGGTCACTAAATTAATGGTATATGCATAAAACACTAACTTATGCCCCCATAATTTAAAAACTGCAGCTTTGCTTCTAGGTGAAAACAAAACAAACAAAGCAAACAAACTAAAACCCCTCAGAATGATTGTTTTAACTACATTGTAGTGTTTTAAGCTTGTGTTTATATAATGTTCCCAATTTCAGCAGGATCCTTGGAACCTCGTGAGTCTTCCCAGTAAAGGGGACCCAGAGGCTCACAACATGAAATGACACAGGGACACACCAAAAACATTGATCTTAAAGAGACATTTGAAATCATCTAATATTGGCCCTTTACGTTATGGATAAAGAATATCTTGTGATTTTGTTTGCTAAATAACTTTGCACTCACAAGTTCTACATTCACGTTTTTTCTTAAAAGAGAATTCTAGATTTCCTTTGCCTCCTATTATCAAGGTTTGTGTTTTGGTGGTTGAAGTCTACCTCTCCTCCAGGAACCAGAGCTTAAGGCATCTTCCTGGCCAGAATGATGGAACCAGGTAGAAGCACGATTTGTGACAGCACGAGTCAACGTCAGGACTACTGTTCAACTTACTATGGAGGGGGGCACCTGGGTGGCACAGCGGTTAGGCGTCTGCCTTCGGCTCAGGGCGTGATCCCGGCATTGTGGGATCGAGCCCCACATCAGGCTCCTCCGCTATGAGCCTGCTTCTTCCTCTCCCACTCCCCCTGCTTGTGTTCCCTCTCTCGCTGGCTGTCTCTATCTCTGTCGAATAAATAAATAAAATCTTAAAAAAAAAAAAAAACTTACTGTGGAGGGGAAAGCCCTCTCTTTTTCCACTGAGCTTGCAATTATGAAGATCTGGGATCGGAAGTTCATGTGGTCATCTTTCAAATATACAAGGGGACAGCCAGTTTAAGAAGCAGGATAACAGTGAGTTGTAACTACTAGCTATCATTTGTCCAACCATTGCTCCATGAGGATCTGCTGATCCTGCTGTCCCTAAGGCCAATCTTATATCTGGACTTTTTAATTAGGGAAGAAAATTAATTCACATTTTTTATGAATACAGTTCTGATTTGGTTTTTCATTACTTCCAATTGCAAGAATCTTAGTTGATTAAAGATATTAAAAATGACAAATCTTATCAAGATCTAAAATGGCCCACAATTAAATTGTGTAGTGGAGGCTAGTGCAGGGACCAGAGTCTTGTCTACTGGCTTTCAGTTTATTGTTCTTGTGTCCATAAAATGTTGTATTCCTCAATTATCTTAGATGATTCTGGAATGTGGAATGCTGGCTTTGTGAGGAGTCTCATCAAGGCATCTGGGTGCCAAGATTTGGTTTATTTATTAACAGTACCTTCACTGAATGGGAAAAAAATCCACGTCATTCCTTAATAGCATACAAACTGTGTTTTTTGGATCTTCTGGAATAAAAATACAGAATATGAGGAAAACGATAGCAAGCTAAGCAACGAAGACAATAACTTCAAAAAGTGTAGCAGATTTTATCAGAGTTCAAACTATTCCCTTTCCGTCTGTGAGGTACCCCTTCCCCGAAGCTCCTCTCTGCAAAAAGATTATACACCCCTGCTCTGCAAAGCTTAGTGATGGTCATGTGACCCAATCTGACCAGTGAAATAGGAGCGGAAGTTCCATACATCAATGCGATGGTAATGTTTATGGAGAACTTGACTAGGGTACCGTACCCGAGAACTCAAGCACAGATTTGGTGTTCCTGCGAAGGGGTTTTGTAGATATGATTAACAACTACAATCAGTTGACTTTCTGTAAAGGAGATTAACCTGGATAATCTGAGTGGCATAAACCAATCAGATAAAAGGCCTTAAAAACAGAACTGGGGTTTCACTAAGAAATAAGACATTTTGCCTATAGACTGCAGTGCCCCCTCTTGAAAGAAATTCCAGGTCTTCCAGCCTGCCTCTCTTGATAGTCTCCCCTCTTCCCCTACAGGTTTCAGACTTGCCTAACCAGTGCCATAAATCTCTGTGTCTCTCTCCTGCTGATTCTGTTTCTCTGGACGAGCCTTGACTGTCGCAGCTTCAGGCAGAAGTTTTAAGGACCCGCAGCAAGTGGTGCTCATCTCTCTTTTCTCTGTCTCACAAGTTTAACAAGGGTGCAAAATAAAAACAAGAGCCAGCCAACCAACAAAACAGCATGAGGCAGAGACTCAAATAACCTGCAACAGATACCTATGATGTGCAGTGTTGGGAAAAAATACATTTTAATCTTTGCAAACTACTGAGATTTTTGAGGTTGCTTCTTATTACATCATATTTTAGCTTAAGTGGACTGACTCAGGAAATGAGGTAGAATATGTACAAAACTCCTCTATCTTCTCTGGAAAAATCTTTTACACTTACAGTCTGCTTTACATCAGTTAGCGTTGATGTGGAGTCTGCGTCCTGGCCAAAACCCTATTTGTGATCTTTCAGACCCCATGATGGACAGTTTACAGAGGCTTGACCTGGCCAGACTAATGGGGGAGAACTGCCCTGGGCACCCCAGACCTGGGGCATTGCCTGTGTACTGAAGTATCTGAAGAGAGTTGCAGTCAAGGACTCGGCCTACCCACCGCCCAACCCCCCACACCCCCCCTCCACTCCCGAACCCGCCATGGCCCATGCTCCTACACATATTCCTACCTCAGGTGCCTCTAACCAGAGGGTCCTCAGTGTGTGTCCCTCAGCCTTCCCCCATGCCCCTGCCAACACCTTCTTAGTGGGAGGCGGGGAGAAAACCTTCAAGGTATTTTTTCCCCCACTCTGACTCAATACTTTGTACTTTTCCACTCCTGGTCTTACCTCCTCTCTTTTCTAGGCCCTGAGGTCCGTAAAATGACAGAAGCCTTTTGTTTGGGGCTCCCTTAGCAACAAAATGACCCTCAGTCTGTGTGGATCGACTTTCCCCTCTCCAGGAGTCATTCTCTGGGAGAGAAAAACGTTGAGGAACAGCATACACTGCCCTTTAATGTCTTGCTTATGTTCTTGCGGTATTTAAAGGCTTGATGGTTACTTTCATTTTGGCTTCTTGTCTGAACAGACTACTCGGACACCTGGCAGCTCAGCTCGGAACAGTCACAACTGTCTACAAATGCCACAGAGGCATTTTTGACTCCTTTATTTTTCTCATTCTCACATCCAACCCACCAGGGAATAATTTTGGAATGCATTCGAAAGTGATTGTGATCATTTTCATGACTTCTGCTACTGTGTCCATTATCTCTCACCTGCATTAGTATTAATATAATTGTAGCTCTACCACTCTCTTGATTCCTACTGTTGTCTAACTGCAGCCCATTCACAAAACAATAGCCATAGTGATCCTGTGAAAATATAAGTCAGATCATGCTACTTCTTAGCTCAAACCCTGCAATGGCTTCTTGTTTGCCTAATAGTAACAGCTGACTCCGTACAATGAATAACAAAGTCCCCAGGCTGTGCCCATCGTCTCTGTGACCTTGTCTTTTATTTCTCCCTCCATTTTCCCTGCCAACTTCTCTTCTGCACCCATCCACCAGATTAAATTCTGGCAGTTCTTTATTCCTTTTCTGGAAAGCCATACTACATTACAGAATAATTTGATAAGCCTATCACAAACAATGGCTTATAAGGCATAATCTATCACCTGTAATAGATCATGTTTAATTTTCACAGATGCTTTCATTGTCTAACTCAAAGGATGTCTTGTGCAGCAATTTTAGTCAGTGATACAGGGCCAGATGGGGCACGTTACCAAGAACAAAGGCCTTTGGGTCATGTTTCTAGTCATAACTCATAACAAATTACACATAAAAGGAGCTATGAATAAGCAAATATCATGATAATGATATCAAATATCATTCTTTTTCTCAAATTATAGGAACATAGTTGACATTTTGGTTTACTTTGCTGTGAACCAGTTTACATAACCCAGTGGACTTATTAGTATGAGTACATGAAAGCCAGGGGAATGCAACTATTTTATATTATATTCATAATGTATACGTACATATACACACATATATGCACATAGGTAGTAAGTTATAGAAAATAAAAGGAAGTATATGCTCTTTTAATTATTAAGTGACAATTTGACAAACTTCAGAAAGGTTAATTTGGCCAAATATGAAGATAGAGGAAACTAAGATGAAATGAACTCCATATTTCTACTTCTTATTCAAAAAGAAAATTTCTTTACTTTTAACTTAATCACTTGTGGTTTAAATTGGTATATTTTAAATTTTGGCAACTTGAAAAAATTACGATCTGTATTAAAACTGTGAGGACCTATATAATGACTCGGATGATCGGGTTGGATCTTGCCTGCTCTATTTTAATCCACAATAAATGAAGAGATTAAAAATGCAATCCAACATCTCTTTCAAAAATAAAAAAAAAAAAGAAAAGAATTTAGTTTACACAGACTCTTTACTTGGTCCCATCTCTAAGTATTTATACAGATGTTAAGCATTAGCTTTTCCATTATGTTGATTGATTCCAGTCATCTTAAGAATATTCCTCTCCATAGATGTCGGCACAATGGGTTTTTAAAAACCTGTTGTTCTGAGGGATGATCATCAAGGGAAGGAATACAACATTTCTAGGAGAATTTTAGCATTTCTGTAATTCACTCATGGTGGTGGAGAGAAATGTATAATAGCATCAAACATACAAAATCCTTATAATGAGGTCTTGAACACTTGATCATAGGGGAAAAAAAACTAAGGAGAAATTCTTTCAGAGTATTTTATGTATTTACAGAAAAAAAAATGTTTCTCAGTGCTGTTGTAGTCCTCAAAACGCAGTGAAGGTCACTGCAGTAGGAAATGTCTCTGCTGATTTAGATAAATGTGGCCTCATTCCAACATACTTTGTTTTTCTTTTTATCCAATGAAAACCTACCACTGGTTTTTACTGTAGGCTGTCAGAGAGAGCAGAAATATTTCATAAACCATAGTGGGCTTATTAAGTTGGCCCCAATTTTAGCCTTGAGGGCAGTTTACTTCATGATTTAAAATGCTTTTGCCCCCTCCTTTCTTTATTATGGAACACGCAATACAGATGTTGCTGCTTTGACAACCTAATGTCCATGCTACCTCCCAGTCCACACGCTGGCATTAGTATGCCAGCCTGAGCTTACAGGCCACATTGCTGGACTGAAGGTCGATGTGGAGATGCGCTGTTGATGAGTGATTTACATTTAAAAATACCTAAAATAAATTGGCCTTTTAAAAATTTGATGATTCTAATGTTTAATTTATGCCTATGCTGTCTGCTTCTCATAATAAAATAAATAAGGAAAAGTCAGACATAAAAATCATGTCATGAAAAAACTTTGGAACCTAAAAATCCCTTTTTGAGGGTTATTCAGAGCCAGACACTGTTAGATATAGTTAATTTGTATAAGAATCCTATATGTGAGGGATTATTATTGTTACCATTTGACAGTCAGGAAAATTAGGTAAGTTTCCCAAAGCCTCAGATCCACCGAGTATCAAAGGGGTATTCAAATCTGGATACAGGGATTCCAGAGCCTAAGCTCTTAACTGCTATATCACGATCAATTTGGTTAAGATGTAAATAAAGAGGTAAAATAAAATTAGTAATAGATGAAAGAAAGTTGGAGGTAAAAGACTATAAAGAAGGATTCATTGATCAATAAAAAGTAGACTAAAAATAAAATGCACAAATAGAGAAAATGCAGAACAAGTTTAAGAATAATAAAATAAGGCAATTCATAATACGAGTGTTAACATTTAATTTGAATTAAATCACACACATACAAAAGACTGTTAAGAGAATGAAAACTGTGTTAGAAGAAAAAAAAGTTTAGTAAGATAACAAAGGAAGTATACATCTTAACACAGTGACCTAATTCAGAAGCGAAAATGATCACACTGTGGTCAGGGTTCTGGGTCTAGGCCTGGTTCCTTCATTCTCTCATGCGTGTGTGCATTCTTTAAATATATCTTGAGCGCTTTCCATGCCATAGGCAAGATGCAAGCACTGGAGATCCAGGATAAACTGAGCAGACCCAGGCCCCTCCCTCCAATGAGTTTATGTTTTCATGGTTGTGGATGGAGACAGATCATAAACACATTTGCAAGTGACACGAAGTGTATTAAGTGCTGTGGGGAGAAGTTAGAGTGCAGGACAGGAGTGCTGGGGACTGCAGCGTTGGACACGGTGACCAGGGAAGTGGTACTTCAGGAAAGAACTGGAGAGGCCATTTGGATATCCTGGAGGAGAATATTTCAATCAGAAAGAACTGGGATGTAACTTTCTTGGGCCTGGAGTGTGTCTAAGGTCCTTCAAAGAAAGCAAAGAGACCATATGACTAAAGCAGTAGTATTAGTCTCCTGGGCGCTGTAACAAATGACCACAAATGTGGTGGCTTAAAATAACAGAAATTAATTCTCTTGCAGTCTGGAGGCTGGAATTATGAAATAAAGGTGCTGGATCACACTCTTTGGAGACTCCAGGGGAGATTCTATTCCCTGCTTTTTCCAGATTCTGGTGGCCATAGGTGTTCCTCGGCTTGTGGCCAGATCTCTCCAGTCTCTGTCTCTTTCTTCACATGGCTTTTTCACATACAGATGATTGAATTATAGCCCTCCCGCAGATAATCCAGGATCAGCAGGTCCTCCCATGACCTTTAACTTAATCACCTCTTTTACCCTATAAGGTAAAATTCACAAGTTTCGATGATTTGAGGTGCATAACTTTTAGGAGGGGGACATTTTTCAGCCTACCACAAAGGTCGATTTGACTAAAAACAGAACGAGTGAGGAGAGAGCAGGGGGATGGTGAGGAGGGAGCAGAGGCTGTAGATGACATGATTGCACTGGCTTTTACTCTGAGTGAGACGAAGACACTGAATAACTTGGAGCGGATAATTGACATCATCTGACTTATATTTTTAAAGGAAAACTCTTGGTCCTGTGGTGAAAACAGATTGCGGAGGACAGGAATGGAATCAAGTGACCAGTTTGAAGTTCTATTGCAATTACCTTGTGATAGATGTATGCTGGAGTCGTGGGGGCTGGGAAGTGATGGAAGTAGTGATAATGGTCCCATTCTAGATATGATTTGAAGGAGTTCTGACTTCTCAAGGACTCCAGCTATACTTTAAAACTGGAGCACCATTTTTCAGGCGGTTTCTGAGAGAATTAGTTCCTGGGGAAGTGTCCTCACCATGGAGATTTGCAAGACCAGAGAGGCTTTTGTCTTTTCCTAATGGTACCAACATCTGACATCTTACATCTAATAACATATGTAAAGTTCTTCAACTCAAACCTAGCAGCTGGCTTCTCACTCGAGAATCTCCTAGACAGCATGTACTCTCACATATCTATAGACAACTAGTAAATGAATATTTAGCATTGAGTGAACCTAACAGATCCAGAAATTTGAGTCATTTCTGACAATAAAAAAAAATTTCTGTGATCATGAGTAATGATGTTGAAAAGAATTAATAAAATAAGATAAATGAATTAACAATAAACATGGAGCATCATCCGAGCCTTTCTTTTGGTATAAAACACTGCCAGATCAAGGGGGAAAAAGTGCTGTAGAGCAAAGCTGTAAACTGGTGGCATGTTGGTGGAATTCAGCCCACAGATTTGTCATGTTTACACAAAAAAATGTTTGAATTTGTCAACATTTAAAAATTGGGCATTTCCATATAAAAATCAAAGTTCTCATGTATAAATCTGTAATTCCCCAGCTTGAGAAATGGAAAAATTGAGCCCATGTTCCTATATAATACTATCCTGTTGGAATCTTGCATTAGTGCCCTCATTTAGAGAATTCCCACAGTCTCTTCCCTCCCTCCTTCTTTTCCTTAATGAACTGATGGAGCTCTCTGCTCTCTTGTTCCAATCTGGCTGCTTACAAAGACTTTTTCTGCACAGCTGCCATCATGGGTTATCTCTTCTTTGTCATCGGGAGAATTTCTGTTATATGCTTCATTTCTAGGATCCCAAGATGTACTGTTTCCCAATTTATTTCTTCATTTGGTGGAACGTATTTGCAATATTAGAGAACCAACTAGAAAGTTTAAATGGAGCATAGTCTACCACCCTCACTTCTCACCCCAATTACAAGTGTGGAAGTTTTACAAAGCCACCTCAGTTTTGATAATTTGCTGGAAGGATTCACAAAATCACTGAAAGCTCTTCTACTCATGGCGATGATTTATTACAGGGAAAGAAACAGAGATCAGCCAAGGGAGGAAACACATAGGGGAGTCCAGGGAAGCACCAGAACTTCCTGTCCTCTCCCTGTGGAGTCAGGATGCATTAGTTTCCAGGCATCCACTTGTGACAATACATATGAAGTATTGGCAACCAAGGAAGCTGCCCTGTGCTTTGGTGTTCTGCTCGTATTGGAGTTCCATTCCATTGGCATGATTGATGGACTGATTGCACACATGGTTGATCGCAGTCTCCAGGTTGATTGATATGTGACCCAAAAATCCTCACCCTACACTGCCTTATTTGTCTTTCTGGTATGGCCAGCCCTCACCCTCGTTCACACTGTTAGACTGCCTGGCATGATCCAAGGCCAGCAGGTAAACACAGACATTCCTGTGAGACATAGAATTCCCAGGGCAAAAGCCAGACCATGTCTCTGAGCAAGATCAAATTCTCTACTATTCTACAGTACTTTCTTAAGAATGGTACTTGGAAGTCAAAAATATGTAGAAAATCACTGAAATGTACAATGATGGCTAATTTGGTAGGATAAAGAATTCTACCCTCTCCCTCCACCCAGTTCAAATCAACATACATGTTTTACTTAAAAGGCATTGCGCCAGCTTTTAATGATGTTTTAAGAATTCCGATACTGTCCTGATTCTTGATCAATTATAAATTACTTGCTTTTGCTCTCTGAAGTTTTTAGAATTTCTTCTGTATCCCTAGTATTCTGACATTTCACAGTTATGAGCTTTGGAATGAGTCTTTTTCCATTCATTAAATTAGGACTTGGTTGGCCTTTTAAACTTGGAGCCTCATGTTCTTAAGGTTTGGAACATTTATTTGTATTATTTCTGTGATAATTGAACCTTGTTATATTCTTTACCCCCTCTTTTTGGGACTCCTATAATTCAGGAAATGAATTTGAGTTGATTCAGTAATGTCAGCTTTTTTCCCTACATTTTCATCTCTTTATCTTTTATGCCCTTTTTGGAGGAAGATTTTCATTCAATTCTTCCTTAGGAAGTTTTGTGCTTTTTTTTTTTTTTTTAATTCTACTATCATAGGTTTAATTCAAGAGTGTTTTGTTTGTTTTCTGGATGTTTCTTTTATAGCATCCTGGTTTTATTTCACTGGTACACTGTCTTCTCTTTGCATTTAAAGATATTAAGTTTAGAATTTTTTAAGTTTTTTTTTCTTGCTCTTTACATTATCCTTTAAGCTTTTTATGCTCTTGTTTGTTTTGGCTCTATGATTTCTGTAAGTGGCTTTCCTCAAAGTCAGGACATTTCTTATAGTTTATTCGTATTTGCTATCAAAGCATTAATATGGAAGTTCTATATGCATAGGTGGTGTTTGTTGACAGGCAAATCTCCCTGAAAGGGTGATCAGAGGGGAATATGGTTTTTTCATTAGGAAAACTAGTTTTATATGGGCCTTTGTTTTGGGCAGACGAGTTGCAAAAAGGTGGGAGTTCTTCAAGCTCCTACTAGGATTAAAGGCCTGGTTTTATCATTTAGTGGGGGGGGGGGAGTCCACAATTCAGCATATAAATTCAATATTTTCTGGATGAAATTTTTTCCATCACCCTTAATGATACTGAAGCTCTCTAAGATTATAAACTGTGTGTTTCAATATTTCTAGGAAGTAAACTTCCGTCTTTCACCAAAGTGGATATTGCTTGTTTACTCATACTGGGGGTGGGGGAGCATCTGAGAATGTAATTGTTTGTCATATAAACTTTCCAACAACCTTTCCTGTAACCAGTTCCATACGGACTTCCTACCTTGTGAGGTGTCTGATTTCTCTAAAAGCTGACTCTGCATTTCTCTGCAGGATGAGTGAGCCTGCTTTTGTTGCCCTACCCCACTGCAGCCTAGTTTCAGTTTTTCTCATGTTACTAGTCTAATTCTTTATCAACTTCTCAGCTTACAAAATACAGTTGGCAGCTCTTATCTGCCATAGTATCTTGTTCTCTTTTCCCTTGGAGTTACGCAGTTTTTTAACCACTTTGCTGCCATTTTGATGGGGTTTAAGAAGATTCTGGAGAAACATGGCATATTCATCCTGCTATGCAAGGCCAGAAGTCAAGATTGACTATTGACTGATGCGAGGAGCAAGCCCTAACTAAAATGTGACCATAGTATAACCACTTCTGGGTTTATTCCTTCTATCGAAGAGTGGATTAATAAATTACATTTTAATTGCATACTGTAGGATTGTGTATGTAATATAGAATAATTCTGAAATTATGGCAGATTTGTTCTGCATAATCTGGGGGTGTTTATTTTAGAGGTACTTATACTCATATATTTATTTTAGAGCCTTACACACATGTATCTCCTTATACATATCCACTTACACGTCTACTCATCCAATTGCTGTGGCAAATCACATTTATTGAGTGTCTCCAAAGACCTGGATCTGGAACTACAGACTGAGAGTGCAGAGATTAATAAAATATAATTTTACCTTCCAAGAGATCACAATTTAGCAGAGTTCCTTTGTGTGTAGAAATAATTTGGACACTAGAAACTCAGATAGCAAACAAGCTTTACACATCAGAACACAGCAGACAATCAGCAAGTAAGCAAGAAAAAGCTTTTATATACTAAAATAATCCTCCTATTGTTCATAAATTAAACCTTGAATGGTGTATTCATAGGAGTATCTCTAACTCTTACATGGATTGTATTTGTCCATATTATAGATTTAATTCTAACAAGTGAAGTTTTTGATTTCCCAGAGTGTATAATATTAAAGTACCAAATAACAAATGGAGTCTACAGCTAAGAATGGAGGAAAATGGCATGAGGCTAAAGTGATGGCTGGCTCCTTTATCAAGCGGTATCAGTGGAGTTTAGAGGCCAGATGTAATCCTGGTTCTTTTACCTGTTAACAAGTAGCTTTGGACAAGTCACAGTAACTTTCTACATCTGTTTCTTTATTTGTGAACTAGGAAAATGATCCTGCTGACCTTCTACTAGAGTTCTTGAAAGGATTAAATAAAACAGTGTGTGTAAAATGCATGGAAGTTAATTACAACACAATTAATGTTCAGCATTTATCATTGTTGTTATAGCACACCTGACTGGGATGATTCGGGGTAAATGAAAACAGCTCAACACACCCCAGAAGAGCCTTCATTCTACTCTTTAGTGTGGTACAGTATCCAGGAAGCATGGTCACTCAGGGTTGAATCCACAAAACAGAAACTACTCTGAGTATTTAAAACATAGTACATTGTATGCAAAGGTTGGTTTCCATGGCTACAGAATAGTTTAGATGCTAAACAGAAAAGAGACATTGAAGCAACGAGGACAAAAGTCAGCCACAGCAGAAAGCCCCATCCCTTTTTGGTGGGAAAAACACAAAGAGGAGACTCAGAGGTGCTGGGACTGGGGAGCTACCCAGAGAGGCAGCCTGGGCAGGACAGATGGAAACATAGTAGAAAAGAGAGAGAGAGAGAGAGAGAGAGAGACGCTGGTTTCTCCCTTCTTCCAGGACTCGGTCCCCACTGATCTCAGAACCCAGGAAAACCGGTGAGCAGTTGTCTCATCCTACAGGACAGAGCAGGAGCTGGCCAGAAATGGAGATGTGGCCAAGGAAGCCCAAACGTTCACAACAGGATCCTGCCACTCGCACTAAGTAGAGGGCCTCTGAAGTCAGTGAGACTTCAGACTCAAAGGCGCCTGCGGAATCAGTGCTCTAAACAATAATTTTTAAATTCTGCAGGAATCTTGCCAACAGAAGTTTTCAGTATTCCTTTAGTTACAGAGAGCTGAGGATGTCTGTGCTGTGTGTGTGTGTGTGTGTGTGTGTGTGTGTGTGTGCGCGCGCGTGCGCGTGCACGCACGTTTGTAAAAGGAGGGGGCGGAGAGAGAAAGTGAGTACCTCCCAGTCCCAGGCTGAGTTAAGAGTCTCTTCTCCGGGCTGCTATAGCTCAGCATACCCTTCTCTTTGTGTCCAAAGCCTTATGGAACCACTCTGTTTGTGTCTGTTTCTCTTCCTCTGCTTTCCCCTAGAATTAAGCTAGGGTGGGAGAGTTGGAATCATTTGTTCTTCATTCCATTATTATAGTTCCTGACACAGTATCTGCCACACAGCAGACATTTAATAAATATTTGTCGAACTGAATTGAGACACTCAAAACACCAGACTCTCACTTCGACTTTTTTGTTCAAAAGTTGTTGGGGAATAAAAAATGATACAGCAGCAGACTACCAGTTCTTGGGGAGCAGGAAAAGCAAATTTGAAAACTGTGTAACTAATTTGCTTCAATATTACTGGGTATTGTATTATTACTCCTTAATGGGAGATTTTGGAATGAGTTCTTACTTTGCCATGAAACCCTAAATGGTTTTTTTTTTTTCTTCTTCTATTAAGATTAAATAGACTCTTTGGTATTCCAAATTTTGGTTTTGGGTGCCTTTTTTCTGTTTTAAAAAATATGTTAATTCCTCTATAAGGCAATGCAAACAAATCAGATTATCAATTGATACACTATTCCCTGTATTTGGAGAAATCATCTTGCAGGGTAAGCCAGCAGATGTGGGCTCTGGGTGCAAGCATGTTCTAGCTGTCATATGTGTCACCACACTGCCAGCTTGGAGTCAATTGATCTGAGTGACTTTAGAAGGTATTTATTTCTCTCACTAATGCATGCATGTCTCCCTGGAAGCTGTATCATCTGAAAAGAAGCTATATTAAAGACAAAGACCTTCTGTGGATGAGGGATGTACTTAACGACACTGTGTTTCTTGCACGGAAATGTATGTGTTTGTTCTGTTTGTTAAGATGGCCCGATGTAAATAGGCATGCACTTCTGCAAACAAAAAAGAAAACCGAAATAAGTGTTAAAACCTCGCCAAGGTTGGATTCACTTCTGAACCAGGTTGCTTTAAGCGCACTGGTAGGAGGTATGCACTTTGTATATTTCTGTTGTCCAATACAAACTCAACTAGTCAGGAAATACTGCACCTCCCCTTTGCTTCAGTGATTGCAACTGAGAAGAGCAGGTGAAAACTGTCCAGGAGGCGGGTGCCCCTTTCCGCCTCTGCTCTGCTCTCAGTTTCCAATTTTTCTCTTCAAACAACTCACCGTCCACAGTCAGCATCAAGGTAGAAGGCGCAGTGGGGGCGTTGACTTTCAGTTCCTTTTACCTCTTACAACTATATTGCTGACTGTGCATTTTTAAAAAGGTCTTAAACTGGTAACTGACAAAGTTATTTATAAAATAGTAAGACTTTGATGTTCTTATTTTCTTCCCTCTGAAGTGTGCAGTGGCAGTGAAAGATCGTGTAGACTGAATGACCTTCCCAAGGGTAACTTTTATTAGGAAGCAAATGAGTCTTGCCTTTCACAGATGTTTTTTCTAGGTTTTATATGTGCAGGTAACTCCAGAGACACGCTTCCTGTAAATAGACATTCCTTTGTGGCACATACTCATAATTCTTGCAAAATGAAGTCAGTGAAAGGTGGTTTAAAAGATCACCACCTCATTGTTATGAAAGAAGTTTATTTAATTATATCAAATAAATATATAACACTCTGATCAGTAATTAATGACTAAAAGTATTTTATATTTACTGATAACAATAAAAATGTCTATTATATAGTTCTTCATGGTAAATTTGAGCTTTTAATTACCTTCAATGGGAACCAAACAAAGTAACTGTATGATAGTGACCATAAAAGGAGTCAGCCATTTTTGAAATTTGAGAATGTACATTTATCAAAAAACAAGGTGTTCCTGGAAACTTTAGGGGATATTTCCTTGTTCCTAATTTTTCCTGCATGTTGATTTCTTTTTTCTCACTATGGACTTCTGGACATCAGTTACTTTTCTTTCCAGGGGGAATGGCCCTGAATTTCCTGACCTTCCTTTTCCTGTTTCATCCCTAGTGTAGACAAAAGTCCTCTGCTAAGTCCTCTGAGATCCAGCTATAACTTTGACAATAATTTACTAAAGGTTTAGAAATGATGGAAGTTTAATGCAATACCTAAAAGCTTACATGCCGTCTTCGGTGGGTTAATCTAAGAAGAAAGGGAACTCAAATGCAAGATATCAAACTGGGTATCAAACTGACATTATTATTTTTTTTTTTTAAAGAAAAACTGTCTTGCTAAGGAGATTAATTGAAAAATAGTTTGCTTTTACCCTCACCCCCAAATAGATGTGCCAGTTTGTTGCCTTTATTGGCTACTTTACCCCCCATAGACACCACCACCTTGGAGCTTTCATTTCAACTGTAAGATGCGTAAGGCTTCATCCTTGCACTGAACACTTTCCATTTCTTTTCTGCACTACTTAAAACAAGTTTTCTTGGGATGCCTGGGTGGCTCAGTCGGTTAAGCGTCTGCCTTCGGCTCAGGTCATGATCCCAGGGTCGGGGGATCGAGTCCCAGATGGGGCTCCTTGCTCAGGACAGAGCCTGTTTCTCTCTATGCCTGCTGCTCTCCCTGCTTGTGTTTTTTCTCTCTCTCTCTGACAAAAAAATAAATAAAATCTTGAAAAAACAAAACAAGTTTTCTCTAGAAACATACTGATTTTATGTGAGAAACTAACCAAGCTTAGGAACAGCAAATACTACCACCTTTACTAATTATTCGCATGGCTTTTTTGATAGTAAATACTGTTTATGTAGCTGAGCTTCTATTTTGTAGTGATTACCCGTTGCCATTTGTTAAAATATTTTAAAATAATTTATGTAAACAGTGATTTTTTTCACTTTGTCTTTTTAGTCTAACAACTTGAAAAGAAATAAAACAAGCATAATAAATTTATACCTGATTTGCAATTTATTGTTATTCTGTAGTTATAAACTCTTATTCCCAGGAATTCAATTTTTTAAAAATTGAGCCATAGTCATAAATATAAGAAGGGAAAGTTACAATAGAGAAAATTAAAAAAAAATCATAATCCCTTATTTAAAGATATTAAATTAAAAAAAAACCCAGAACACGCACACACATACATACAAATACACAGTTAAAAATTTATCTTAAATCTACCCAAATATATCTATGCTAACAGTGCTTGCCATTTGAATTTTTAAAAAGAGGGTCAATATTTCCAGAACCTATACTATATTTTAAAAAATTGCTTTAGTGTTTTTTTTATATAATGTACTCAGGGTGATTTCTAATAATTAATTGTACTATTAAAGGTATTCAAATTTTTGACGTGAAAATAAAAATATGTACTTTAAAATAAATATCAGATTTTTATTATTGAATTTTAGTTTGGTTGCCATTCAAGAAATAGTGGAAATTTTAAAAAGGAGTAATTACAAAAAATATATTAAATAAGTTGGGTATGATTATACAAAACAAATTCAAAAAGAACTTAGCATTCTATCCGGAATACAATGCCAAGGAATCCTATGTGAACATTTTATTTCAACTTAACTAAATACATTTATATGATTACTGTCAAAGGTCATTTTAAGAAAAAATGTTGGGTTCTCAATTCAGATTTCTAACCCCTTACATCTTTCAGACAGTGCCATCAAATGACAAGGATCTGAACGAAGGATATTTTAAAATCACCATTTGAATCCCTGACAATATTAATTCCTGGGTGCGGAGTGCATCCGTGGGTATTATTTCATAATAGCTGTGCTCAGTTATCCAATATGCACCGAGTACCTACGATGCACACTGCGTGCCCAAGTCAATCCCGCCCACAGTGTGCTTGCTGACAGATGGCAAGGGTCGCCAAAATGTTCTAAGATCTTGCCAAAACCGTAAGTTCATATTTGAGATGAAAATTTGCGGTGACTAGCTGGCTTCCTATGTGTTCTTGGGGAAGTAATTACCCATAATTAAACACACAGCTTCCTTTTGCATATACATCTTGAGCACTCATCGTAAAGTTGTTATGTGGTGGCAGCAGCCGTTTCATTAGATCAAGGTAGAGTTGTGTGATTTTTTTTTTTTTTTTTAAGACTTATTTGGAGGGAGGAAGAGGGAAGGAGAATCTCAAGCAGACTCCACCCGGGGGCAGAGCCTGTTGCAGGGCTCAATCTCACCACCATGAAATCATGATCTGAGCCAAAACCAAGAGTCGGATGCTTAACTGACTGTGCCACCCCGGCACCCCTAGTTGTCCACTCTTTGAACTTTTCTCTATCCCTAGACCCCAAAGAATTTCATATATTTTTATTGGCCTATTCTTGACTGGTTATTTTAAGCATACTCTTCAAATTTAATATAGTTTTCATATACTATGGTAAAAATAATGATGCTCATTCAGAAACTTAATTCATTTGTAAATCTTTTATTATTATGAACTGATATATTTATTCCAATACCTCTCCTGACTTTATTATATCAAGTTTTAATGGCATATCTGTGAACATTTGATGTTTTATTGCATACTCTGACATTGTATGGTATTATAGAATATAATAAATATTAGCATTAACACTTTATTATTTTGAAATACACTTAATCAAAATGTATATGTTTGTCTATATCTAGAGCTATCTTTATCTGTAACTTAAATAATATTCCTAAAAGAAGAATTATCATCTGAATTTTATTCAAGATTCAATACCAAAGTTGAAAAAAATAGAAAATCTGTCTGATTCTTTGATATAGATCCTCATTGTAAAATCCTCATTGAGTGCTTATTGATAAAGTAGGGAATAGTCACATACATCAAAATATAATATAATAACTGTAGTGCACCTCACTGATAGAATTTCAGGTAGCTTTTGTGTTTTTACTTTATAAAGGAGACCTGAAAAATTAACAATGCTATTTTTTAGCAGATGACTAGTTGTACAAACTATAAAAATGCAAAAATGGGGGCTCCTGGGAGGTTCAGTCGGTTAAGTGCCTGCCTTCGACTTAGGTCATGGTCCCAGGGTCCTGGGATCCAGCCCTGTATCAGGTCTGCTTCTCTCTCTCTCTCTCTCTGCTGGCCACCCCTCCTGCCCCCCGCTCATGCTCTCTCTCTCTCTCCTCCCTCCCTCCAATAAATAAATAAATAAAATATTTTAAAAATGCAAAAATGGTGATTATGGAGATGCAACTTTGGAAATAAGCACCCATTTAAAGTTTTATGCACAAACACGCATATCTGACTTTCTGCTATTTCACTGTATGAGAATTAAGAAAGGAAATCTAAAATTGTGGAGTGCAAGCATTCCTACCTGGAAAGCAAGCAATCAGGAAAAAGTATCAAATGCTATGTATTGTCTGTTTCACTAACTCCGAATTAGCACTTCTTTTGTCTAGCAACTTATTTATTAAATGATACAGACATCCAATATATTTTCAAGTGTTCATGTGAGAATCCATGTCCATAGTTAACCTATGTTGTCAACAGTATTTGCAATATTAATTTTTTATTTTCCCAGAAGCCCTTGGGACTCATGGCAATTGAACACATTTTGCCAACAAGTTTTCCTCAGATTAGGTGCTGTGTTTATATTCTCAGTAAAAACCACAAATTGAACTTCATGGGACTAATGCCAAACAATTGGGCACAAACAGAAGTAGAAGAAAAACACCCTATACTCAGCAGAGTACTATTTTAGGACAGAGGATTCAGGGAAACTTTGCGTCCAGTTGAAATTGCAGGGAGGATTAAAATGGCAGTAAGTGCATATAATTAACCAAGCTGGAATTTGTTCAGGATATCAGGGCCAAGTGCTCTTTTAATTATTCAGTTAATGGGCCTGTTCATGCCAAAAGAGCCACCCTACACTGAGTCTGGCAGCCTGTTTTGTAGACGTATGCCTTCATTTGTGCATTCTGAAACCGCACAGAAGTTAATTGCTTATCTAATGCGCCAAGGTTCCAGTTTCACTCATGAAGTTAGGTACATGAGTAGGTCATTCTGGTATTTGGGAGATTACTTTACAGTAGATAAAATGATTCCGCTTCGTCGGCATGGCTTGTGTATACAGATTCCAGAACATGGAATCTTCGTTTTTATGGACGTGTCTGACTTTAAACCACAAATAAAAGCTATAGCTTACCTAAAGGAGTCTTGAACAGATGGTGAACATTATTATTATTATTTTTTTTTAGTAATCCACCCAGTGATGATGTCATGATAAAGTTAACTCTTCATAACTTTTCTCCCTCAGAAGATGATTTAGGTTATTCTATTAGTCAGTCATTCAGATGTTTCCACATACACTTGGCCCCAATTTCTAGTCAATTTGCTAAGTTTTTCACATTTTATTTTTATGCCTTGATATCCTTTAACTAAGTGAAATTCTTCTACTTACCCAGATATCTCTTCCTGAAAAAAAGATTTACATGAATTATGAAATGCTTCCACTTCCCTATAAGTCACTGATGCCCCCAAACATTAAAGAGACGCATATAAATTTTACTCAAGCCCTGCAGTACAAACAAATGTGTGTTGAGTATCGACTCCTCCAGGGAATTATGGGAAGTATAAGGCAGTTTGTTTCAATTTCTCCTTATTATTACACAGGCTCTGAAGTGACTGATGCCGACAAGTATTCAATTCTTCGCTTGTGTTTCTCCTTCCCTCTAGCACTGCCTCCTCTCTCTTTTCTACAATCTGTCTCTAACTTCCACTACCGACTCAGGAAAGTATTTCTACGTTTATTAAAACAAGTTTGCCTTCCTTAAAACATACCATAAACACGAAGTTATGTAACACAACTGCTAACACAACTAGCAAAGTGAAAAATCTGATTGATTAACAGATTGCTTCAATATAGGCTAAGGTATTTAATTTAGTTATGAGAAGTTTCTTTTGAGGATTAAAATACCTACTTCAATTAAATACCTACAATTAAATTCTTCCTTTAATTGACTTTAAATGTAATATAACATGGATATCTATACAGATAACAGAAAATAGTTGAAATATACTTTTTCATTTCTGGGTTCAACATTTTAAAAGGTCATTGATAAGTTTCAAAGTGTTCAAACTGATGTGACAAACATGGTGAGGCTCTAAAAACAAAATTATATTAATAAAGTAGTTTCCTACATCT